>NC_134850.1:60393795-60696825 GCF_965363235.1 Mytilus galloprovincialis | reverse complement strand
ATTCCAACAATGAAAACATTTCTGACTCTGACATGTCTAGTGACGAGCAAGAGGATGTAAGTGTAACTGGTCGTGCATTAATACAGTTGGAGGTTTTGCAGAAAAAAATTAACCAGGCTGCTATTTGTAGTACTTGTAAAACTGGTGAATTAAATGTTATTGATGCGAGTGAAATCAACAAAAGTGGACTTTGCTTGAAATTAGCATTTAGATGTAATGAGTGTCATTCAAATACAGTGTTTGATACTGATGAAAAGGGAAACTTTGAATTTAGTAAAATACACAATGTGAACCGTCTTTCAGTTTTAGCAATGCGCATAATGGGAAAATCTAGAAATGCACTTCTAAAATTTTGTTCCATACTTGATCTACCAAGTCCAGTAAATTATGGACCCTACAAAAAGCATACGGAGACATGGAAAGAAATTGCTACTGAAATAATAGAGGAAAATCTGTCTGAAGCAGCGGAGGAAATTCAGCAATTGAAAAGAAATTCTGGTTGGGATGGAGAGGGAGCATGCAAATGTTCCGTTTCTGTCGATGGATCATGGGCACATGTAGGATATAGTTCTAGATTCGGCTTTGTAAGTGTTATATCTGTTGACACAGGAAAGGTGTTAGATTATGTGACATTATCAAATGAATGCAAGGCTTGTAAGAAATGGGAAAGAGAAGGAAAAACTCATACTAGGGATTTTTTGCAATGGTTTGTTGAACATGAGAAAGATTGCACATTGAATCATGATGGGTCAGCTAAGACAATGGAGGCACAAGGTGCTGTAATACTTTTCCGTCGCTCAGAAGAAAAGCACAGTCTTCAATATACAACATATGTCGGTGATGGTGACAGTTCAGCCTATGGAAATGTAGTAGATTCTAGACCGTATGGCCCTAACATAATCATTGCAAAAGAGGACTGTGTTGGACATATACAAGGGCGAATGGGCAAACACCTCAGGCGCCTTGTTGATCAGTATAAAGGTACGGTACAGTACATTGTATTACCCTCCCCCTTTTTAATCATCAAAATCTAAAGTTGCAAGTATATGATTTCAGTTTGACAAATTATAAAGAGATAAACTATCTTGTATATCACAGTAGGGAACTGTATGAACATCTATGCTAATTAAGCCCTTATCATCATGAACAAACAAAACCTAACTGACCAGATAATTGATAACTGATAACGAATCATAAATGCAAGTATCATATTGTCAACCTATTTCATTCATTTTTTGGTTTAAATGATTGCTATATTGTGCAAAGGAAAAGTATACACTAATATACTTTTGTAGCCATCATTGTGCACATTTTATTTTTGTTTTTTGCATATTTTGATAGACTTATAAATTGCTCTTGTTCTGAATAAATATAATTAACTAAAGTTTTGAATATTATATTCATTCAATTTTTAGTCAATTCATTGCATTATGGATTAAATTTAAATATGTACTGTACATTTCAATTGTTAATATGCAACATGTTTAGATCAAGAAGTCACAGACTCATACATTTCCCTAAAATCATTTATTTAGTAATGACAATTTATTCAAATTTTAATGTTTCAGGAAGAAAACTTGAAGATGGAAAGCAACTTACAGGCAAAGGTCGACTTACAAACAAATTAATGAACAGTTTCCAAACCTTTTACGGGATGGCAATCAGAAACAACAAGGGTAATGTCAATGCAATGAGACAAAATGTAATGGCCATATTATTTCATTATGCCAGCACAGCAGAAAAGCCTATGCATCACTTTTGTCCTGAAGGGAATACTTCTTGGTGTAAATGGCAAGTTGACAAAGACTGTGGATCATCAACCTACCGACCCCTAAAAAATCCATTATCTGAAGTTGTAGTCCAAATACTAAAACCAGTTTTCGAAAAACTGTCTGATGAAAAACTGCTTACCGGCGCTGAGAAATGTTTGACTCAAAATCAAAACGAATCACTTCATCATGTTATATGGAGCTATTTGCCAAAAGGAGAATATCATAGTGCAGGAGAAATTCAGCTTGGTACAGCACTAGCCGTGGGACATTTCAACAGTGGTATGGCAAATTTTAACACTAAACTTTTTGAAAAGGCAAATATCAGTGTAGGTGACAATAATAAGCGGTTGTGGACTAACATTGATTCTACCAGAATTCGACATTCTTTGTACAAAACAAGTGAGAAGGGAAAGAAACGGAGAAAACAATTGAAAGCTATGGAAGCACAACACCAAGATACACTCCAATATGATGACAGCTATGCTAAAGACAAGTATTATAAATCTAGCACTTCAGACAATCCAAGTGAAAAGGGGAAGAGACAACCTAAATGTAAAACATGTGGAAAACCCATGAAAGGCCACAAAAAACAAACTTGTCAAATAAATCAAATTCAATGATGTAAAGATTTTCAAATATGATAAGAAATATGTCTTTCCCTTTGCAAACATGAATAAGTAACAATTTTGTTATTTTGTATCAATATCAATTTATTTTTATAACTGAATATTTCTTCTCAGCCACTATACTACAGAAGATTTCCATTGTCACAGGAAATGCATCCTACAAAAAAAAAATAATAATTACTTTTTAACCAAATAAATTTGTTCATTCATTTGTTCATATTTTATTTTTAACTTTGAACAACTTTAAAAATGTGATTGCATTCATCAAAATGTTCATAACAGATTTGAAAAGAGGTGGGGTATAATCACAAATGTTGTACATATTTTTGTTAACATATTAGATTTACTCTGATATAAATGTCAATGTCAGCTGTGGATAGGGTAAACATGTCTTAATTTCCAACTAATAATATTTTGATAGTATGTAGAGAGGATTGTATCCATTCATGATCTACATTTTTGTCACTTATCAGTTTATCATCTCACCTTTTTTATCTCTCCTTTGATGTCTATTGGTGCTAGAGAACGAAGATAATTCAGCACCTCCTTTGGCCATGCATACTGTGCATCGTCTGGTCCAATTTCAGAATCCTGTTGTATAACAAACATATTATATGAATTAATTGAAATGTTACATAAGATCGAAGAAACAAAATAGTATGCAAGTAAACAAATAAACAACACAAGCCAGGAATACGCAAAGAAGGAATAAAACAATTAGCAAAACGAAGCACAATAATATTTAATTTACTTAGTCCAAGGGACATACAAACAACATGAACCCCCAATCCCCCTCCCCCTTCCCTTCTTTTCCAATAATGATTTAACTGCTCTTGGCATTACAATTCTAACAATGCTGAATAGCCAAAGAAAGACTTTAGATAGACGGATCAGACAAACTTCTCATTCTGTAAATTACTTGATAATTTTTTTTTACGTAACAGTATCTTACCTTCAAAGCATAAGCCCAATGACAGTATGTAACCCATCTTAACTTTCTGTCTCCCCTATTTCTTCTCCTTTGAGAGTGAACTTCCTCTTGAAGCAGTGTCGCAAACATTTCCCCATCATATCTAAGAAACATATTTATAAACATTTTTATTTAGTTACTTTTTATTTTATATCAAAATCAATTTAAATTAATCAACAATAAATGAAAATTATTATTACTACCATCATTACAATTTTGGCTCACATGTCTTGCATGTAATTTAAACTATTTTACTTATTAATATTTTTTTTAACCAAAAAATAAATAAATTATGATTAAAGTAACTTACCCAACATTTCTTACTGCCTGCATAAATTGTTCTCTCTGCTCTTCTAAATTTAAATGATGAGCATGTCTTCTGTTTGGAGTTTTAGGCATTTTAATAAATTTTAAGTTTTAATATGAGAACTTTTTCAATTCCTTAAAACTAAAAAAATCATGTGAGACAGTCTATTTTCAGGAAGGGGATGGTCTTGATCTTTTTATGAACATGTCTTTTATTGCATAATTATAATGTTCTAGCTAATTTCATAGTATATTTCTTTTTGAAATACACATGAAAATTATTCTTTATAGCTAGAATAATGATGGTAAATAATGATTATATGCAGCTGGTCAATCCTGTTATTCCCTTATCTTAGACTATCTGGTTAGAGGCGGAGCTTTGTCTATATTTAATTACTACATTACAGATGTTGATCAAATCTGTGACGTCAAACTCCCGCCAAATGCTAAGTTAGTGTTAGACAATGCACTAATAATGCAAAATTTACAGTATAAAAGCATCAAAGACACAAACTGTGTGGTTCTATGGATGTAATAATGGTGTCAGAACACTCCTGTGGTGTTTCCTGTCGAATTTTTGTATTAATGTTGCATCTGTAGGGGTTCAAAGGGGGAAATTCAGTTTTTAGGTGATTTCTCAGAACAATTTTTCATGAGAATTGTTAGCAAAAAATGAAAGTAGAAACTTCATTGGTACCCCCTTTGGCTTGACCTTGATATATGTGATTAAAGGGAGTATTTTCTACAATACCGTGTCCCAGTTTTTGGATAATTTGTTTCTAAATGAATTTATGGGTCTTGTAAGATGAAAGGTGAAATGAGGGTTGGCACCCAGCAGTAAAATCAATATATCTTCTTACTGGAGGCATGTATCAAAAATCTGAGACACGGTTTTGTTTATTGTAAATGGTTGATTAAAGGGATGAAATCAATTTTTTACTACCATTTGACCTGAATGTGTCATTTTCATCCAAGTTGGATGACCACTTTTTTGTCAATTAATTAGCCATATTTTGAGATTAATTATACAAAAAATTAATTTAGCTATAGATTAAGAAAGAGTAATATTTCAGCTTTAAAATGAGTTAAAGATTTTTAAAATCCATTGAGTAGTTTTTGAGTAATTATTCTTTAAAGACTGTTGGTTGGAGTCAGAAAATTCTGACTGTAGTGCTACCTTAAACAGTCTTGTAAATTTCTATCAGTAACTTGAGATAAAATTTTTACATGTATAGGACAGTGATCAGATAGTATAGGATTGAACTCATCTACCTTCAAACTCACAATGTTTTGTAAAAAATTTGAGTTACAAATGCAATAATCATCAATTGAGGCTCCAATATAATTATGATATGTTGTTTTCCCTATTGAATCACCAATGGTTCTACCATTTAAAATTCTAAGTTGTGCATCAATGCATAAATCAACAATATTCTTTCCATATTCATTTGTGTTTTGATGTATTTCAGTATTACGAAATTTTTGTATATTATCTGCCACATAATTAAGTGGTAAAAAATTGTCAAGAACATGATCTGAGTCATTTACTATAAAATCTTGTTCCCCTTTGTTAATGTGAGCATTTAAATCCCCCATTACCATAATATCTCCCATCAGACTAAATTTTGAAATATCCCTCTCTAATTTTTCAAAAATTATTCTATCACAATTTGTCTTTAATGTGTAAGAGGAATTCTTTGGAGAAATGTACACAAAACACAAATATAAATCTTTAGAAAATTTGAAAAACCCTTTGTCTAATTTGAACCAAAGCATATCTTTTTCTGACTTGTCAACCAATTGAATACCATGTATAATACTTCTTTTAATAAAAGTTGCGAGACCACCACTTGGTTTCTTTGATTCATTTATACGACAGTTCATAAAACATTTATAACCTTCATATTGTAAAACATCTTTTGAGTTTGCATGTGTTTCTGCTAGGCATACTATATCAGATTGCATATATTTACGTATATCTCCATCACTCAGTTTACTTGATCTTTGTTTATTTATATTCTTAAATAAACCATTTACATTCCAGGAACTTATAGAAATGCATTTTGACACTTTAATGCACATTATTATAAATGAAAATGACAATGATATCTTTAAAAGTGTATCCATATATAGAAATGAATATTGCCATTTTGTTGTAATCATCTTACCTGACTGGATTACTTGAACTGCCTCTTCTGCAGTATTTTTTTGAGGTAATCTGTCAGGCAGTGGGTGAAAGGGTTCCGGTGAATACAGATAATAACTTCTGACATTGGTGCTCACACAAATCTTGTTCAAACTCCGAAATCCAGACCTGACAGCTTGCAACGAGAATGCCATTTCTTGCGTTTGACTAGTGGTGATATATGGCGTTAGTTCAAATGCCTCACAAATAAGGTAATCTCTGCAATTATGAATTTAATATTTTTCTTGGAGAAAGCCATCGCCCGTGACCTTTTTATGCTTTATTGAGTTATCGGCTCTTTGATGATGACACTGGTTTCTTGTTTCGGAAGCATTCTGTGGCTTCTGTTCGTCGACTGGTACCAAATTTGCGATAGATACAAGAACCTCTAGAGAATCACAGAAATGCAACGTACCCAAAAAGATATTATCAGTCAATCCAATATCATATGATATAACAGGTCACAATTATCAATCTGACTTGCATATCTTAATAGGGGAACATAAGACGAATAGATAAAAAACAGACCAAATAATTGTGTCTTAAAAATGGGATGAAATCACAAAGTAAACAACAATAATCGGAAATTAACCTCTGAGATAAGTGGTGTCAATGAACACGTAGTTGATCAATAGATTGTTTACTATTTCCCCTTTCACACCCACCCTAATAATATATTTAGACTAAGTGACCTAGAACTATTATGTAATAAAGAAATAATTGTTGCACACAATGATAAACTTCAGGTATCGCTAATGTAGACAATTATATGATATTTTATAAACTCAGAGACATCAGAGACATATACACTAAAATATTAAAATATATGTCTCTGATAAACTGCAACAAGATCTACTGAGCTTGTAAAATCTTTACATATAAGTAGGTATTCCTGTTTATTTTTTTCGCGTTTTTTTTTTTTTTTTTTTTTTGTTAACTGTTTTTGCCAAAATTGAGGTGTTGCCGGTTAACATGGTTAACATCAATGCCCCCTCTTAAAATTGAAAGAAAACAGACATTGAAAAATTCATTTGCACGAGGTCCATTTATATATTTATGTTTATTTTAATGCTTATATCGTGTTATGTGACAGTCCATAGTAAGATGGCGTCTAGACTGAAATACACACGAAACTAACTACATATTAGCGACCCAAGGCCCTGTAATTTGTTTATTTTAGACTTTCTATAATTTGGGTAAATATTTTACATTGTTTTAAATCTTATATGAGAATTTGAGTCAAAGCTCTAAGATGACTCGTTTTATTACTTATTGCCCTTAAAGACGTTTGCTAAATAATTTTCGAGTTTGCCTGTTATCTCGTAAACTGCAATAGAGACGATTGATTCTCATTTTCGAAATCCGCCGTCCTTGGTAACCCCTCCAAAATATATCAAAACTACGAAATTCAACGGTGATAATTGAAACTTTAAAATGACGTTAAGGTCAGAAGAACCCAATCAAATCACTGAACATGTGCGCCTTATCATGGTGTCACATGTCACAATAAGATAATAATTATATTCAATCATTTATTCCATAATGTATTGTATGTCTCTGATTCCAAGTAACTTAAAACAGACCAAAATCACGAAATTCAAAACATAATGTTTATTGACGATCAGGGAAATTGAGGCAAAGGACAGCTAGATTCAGGTGAAACCTGCCATACGGACACAGTGGCAATCTATTTAGGAAATGTAGTTGACATGTTACGTAATTCCAGTATAAACAAACTTACATATTCCCGAAAACTTATTTTATGCCGATCTACAAACCACGAAATTTAGCAGAAGGCCGCACAAAGCCTGTTATATAGGGATGGACATGTCCTCTTATAACCACTCTATCGCAAATGAAGTGTTCCTATTGTGTGTTGGCGCAGTGGCGGATCCAGCCATTTTAAAAAGGGGGTCCTAACCCAGGACAAAGGGTGGGGTCCAACTACATGTCCCCATTCAAATGCATTGATCGTCCAAAAAAAAGTGGTTCCAACACCCTGGTTGCTGTTAGTTCTAGTGAGATATCTTCTCAAGGGCAAGTGCTTTACCAACTTTTTGACCAATAAAAATGGAGAGGATTGCAGAAGAGAGTTTATTTTATAGCATAGTTTATAGACATTGATTAACAGTGGATTGGGAAACAAGTTATTGCGACTTATATTAATTCCTTTCCACTTTGCGTGTGCAAGTGCTGCCTTGTAGCGGCATTAGCCTACTCTTTTTCGAAATCTATGTACAATGGTGTCTTTTACGTGTAAGAGACATGGCTCTCTTCTAACATTGGCCAGAGTCATTTACCGTCCCATTCCGACGGACTATCATCGTTTCTCAAGACTAAACTCACAAATGGTGTCATTTGAGAGCCGAAATTCAGTCCTTGAAATTTTCTCTTTGTGTTAATAGTTCGTTGCACTAACCACTACACCACGGCTATATTAAAGCATATAGTATAGCGAACAGATGGTTCTTACAGTTTAACCAGCTACAATATGCCTCATATAAGCGAGACTTCATAGTCCAACCAGCTATTATGTATCTATGCATATTGGCAATTCCATCTGAACGTATAAAGCTGCTTTACATTATACATCTTAAACTTTCATATCACATACAGCCGTTTTGTGTCAATGTACAGGTAAAATAATATAATGGAAATATTTAACTTATAAGAAATTTTGTAGAAATTCCCCTTCCCATATATAGATTATAGTTTTAACTGGTTTGGAATTAGGGCAAAAAAAAGGGATCAAATAAGCATTTTCGTAGTTTCCAAACAATAACTTGTGTTAAAGTGTATGAATCTCTCTGAAATTATACCTCAAGTTTCAGTACTACAAAGGGATGGTTAGAATTGACTTTGTGGGGTTATGGATCAAACAACTTGGAATTAGGGGGATGGGGTGGAAAAGCAAGGGTTTTTCTGGTTTAAGGACAATTGGGACAATTTTAAAGCAGTGTAAGGGAGATAATCTGAATCAATTTAAAGAACACTGTTTGAATACCTCCCTTACACTGCCTTTAAATTATGTTTTAAGAAATGATGATTGTCTATGATGTAATTAAATGGGTAATTATAGTTGCAAACTCCATTAGAAATTTGAAATTGAGATACTGAGCATATATTGAGGGAAATATTTTGTTTTTAGAATAAGGAAAAGGGGGAGGTGAAAAAAAAAATAAAAGTGTGTGGGGGGGGGGGGGACAGTTTTTCTCATTTCAGATTTCAGAAATTGAAAGAAATTTCTTCAGATATTTTTTGGGGTTAATATTCAACAGCAAAGTGTATTGCACAAACGCTAAAAAAAAACGGGGTAATTTTTATTTTAGTGGGGCTGTCAATAGTGTTTTGCATAAAAGCAAAAAATTGAATACCTGCTAATTGCTTCCCAATAAGAGTGTTTGTTTCGGTTTCATTATAAACTTCTAAAGCTTCTTTCATCTTCATAAAAAAATTACTTCCTAGTAAAAATGGTAATTTACTAATGTTATCAGTATCTTTCACAACAAGAAAACCAACATTCGGAATCATTGTTTTCGCTACTGAAATGTTAAGTTCAATATAACCTAAATATGGGATCGGTAAATCATTGGCTCCAGTGACTTTCATCCATTTTGTTATATCATGTAGTATTGGTTTCTTTTGTAATAATGTTTTAAAATATGTTTCAGTAACTGTTGAAACCTGGGAACCAGTATCTATAAGTGCTATAGCTGATTGATTTTCAACAACAAGTTCTGTCTCTGGACTTTTACTAGCAATGTTTTTAAAAATATTACTCTGAAATGAATTGGAGTCTACTTGTACTGTAGTATCTTCTACTGATCGACTCACCGCAGTAGAAGCTACTCTTTTACCTCTTCTGGGTCACTAGGAACAACACCACCTCGACCTTGATATCTGTTACCTCTTTGGTTATATCTACCACGATAACCTCTTCCTCTACCTCTAAATTGTCCTCTAGTATGTGTTTTCTGTGTATCTTCGTCACTTCTTTCTGCTTGAAAAGCTGATGGACATTCCGGACGTTTATGACCCTTACCACCACAATTGTAACAAACAATTGGTGTATGGCTATTATATACATCATTGTTTGTTGAATCACTATATGTTTTAACATTAAACCTGTTTGACAACCTATCAATTTGCTGTTGTTGCTTTTCTAACATTTCCTGTTGTTTTGTGAGAAGTTTTAATATCTCGGAGTTGACTTTCGATGTATGTTCGGATTTTATTGCTTGATTGCTAACAACTTCGGCATCTTGCATTTGAAGTTTTACTTTCCAACTTTGTGTATTTTCATTTACCCAAAGTAACACTTCTTTCTAAACTCAAGAAATTTCATTGTTTTGTGTTCATAGCTGAATCGTTTTACTTCTCGTTTCAAATGTGGTTCTTTAATACCTTCAATAAAGCGATCTTTAAGAACTTTATCTTTGTCACCCAAAACTGTGTTATCTCGCTTGTTTATTTGGTCAAAAATTTTCATCAGATTCAAAGAATAGTCTTGCAAAGTTTCATTCTCTTTTTGATTTCTTTGAAAAAATAGCTGTTGTAATTGACTAACTGAATCATCACCATCATAAATACTATGAATCAAAAGCAAAATTTTAGCAGCAGAATCTCTTTCTAATAACGGTCTAAGTCTTATCTCATCTTTAGCTGGAGATATCAGATTTTGCATAAGAAAGTCAATTTTGGCTTTTTCGTCTGGTATTGTAACGAGATGTTCTCGGGCATCTTCCAACCAATCACTTATTATCGGATCTTTGTCTTTTTCGGGTCTACCGGATAATTTTATAAATGGTCTCTCTTTTGCAACATAAACGGTTTTTGTTGATTTTTGTAATTGTTCAATGATTTTGTTATTATGTTCTAATTGTTGTTTTAATTGTAAGTTTTCACCTTTTTCTTTGTGCATATGGTATAATTTCTTACTCAATTCGTCTACCTCTTTCTGTAGCTTTTCTTCTTTAGTTTCCATCTTGCTTGAAATATCTAGTACTTTAACCCCTAGAAAATATTGTCTAACCAACGTTGCCAATTTTCATATATATCAATAGTTATCCTGTCGACGACGCCATTTTTGTAACCTCCGAAAACGATAAAACTGGATTACGAAAGCACAAATGTAAGGTTCATGAATTTATCATACTGTATTCATATATTCGAATTCACATTATACATATATCGAAAATAACATTAATTATTGGCAACGCTGAATAGTGCAATATTTGTGGAAAAATAGAAAAACACAAAACATCATAAGACTAATGAAATGCAGATATAATTTCAATTAAATTTAACTTGAAATAAAGATTGCTTTTTCAAATATCAATTAAATACAATAGAAACATTAATTTAACCAAAGCTATATAAAAGCTTTAAGAACTTGATTATCTCCCTTTCTGAATATTACAATTCATAACATTTCTCAAATCAAAATATGAACACAAGAGAAAGTCTTCAAAGTAAACAACATTTGTTTATGAATAATCAATAATGTTTCAATTAGAAATATCAAAAATTAACTAAACATTATCATAATATCAATCAAGGGCATATAATAACAATTCAACATACATACCCTAAATAAGGAAATGGCAGACAATTTTACTGCAATAATATCATCCTCTAGTATGAAAAATCACATATAGATCTACCTGTGAACAATATTTACTTTATCAGAACCTTTTATATTTAAAATGTAAAACACATCTTTCATAGTATAAATATTTCTCAACAATGCCTATCAATTAGTTCAATAAAACTATATTTCAAATTCAAATGATTAAACCGAATTTCAAAATCATATTTGCATTTGAAAAACTTCAGATAAAAATATAGAATGTTATTTACATTTACATATCATATTTTTGTTCTTTTTGTATTTTATAAAACTCTTTTATATCAACCAGTCATATTCACAATCATTATAAATATTTACAAAATACACCAACCTTAAATCTTCAAATATTCTTGTTCACAAAACTGAGACACAACTACACCTGTCGATCAGTTATTTATCAATAGTAAAAATATACAATGTAGTGAACAGTTTTTACCTGTACACTAATTACTAGAATGAAGTAAATAATATTTTGAAATACCTTTAAATAATATCTGGACAAAATAATCAAACTGTATCCTAAATATGATTTGATAAAATATATAAATGCTAATATAAAAATTATCTTTTCTCTTTTTTCCAATTTTATTTAATTTCCAAATTTCAATTCATTTGCTTAACTCTATACAAAGATAGATAACTCAAACATTTCTAATGTAATTCAATGTATTTGACATGTTACAAAACTTCAATAGCTGAACTCTATATATGCAAAGAGAGGTAACTCAAAAATTTCTAATATAATTTTTTGCATGTTACATAAATATAGGCTTACAGTTATCTATTATTTCTATAAAATATGAATGCTATAAATTAACCATCTACTAAAGTATTGAGGTTAAGAATATGTTCAGTTATGTAATACAAGAGTTCTCAACTGCATGTGGATAATAAAAATTGGCATTAAAGTGGAAGTGATGCCATCTGTTAATAGTGACTGTTTTCAATATACTGGCACTGTAATGGTGAGACAGATGCCTTAGGAATAAAATGAACAGTAGTATTTGAAACTAGACGCTCCTAAGAGCTTGTATCGCCCCTCTGACTCTACTTTGGTTTTTGAAATCATGTAAAAATGCATAAAAATCATAACAGATACCCAAATAATGATTGAGGCTGATTTAGTTTAATATTGGCGCCGTAATTTGATAAAAAAAAATGTTGAACAGTAAATCAGCAACTAAGTAGCAACACTGATCAACACTTCATAAGGAACATTATGTTTGATTTCATTCCATTCAGTGGTTCACTAACAGAAGAAATTTACATATGTATTTCCCATAAGAATCTATGTTAAACTAAATCCCCGGGTGGCGGCCATCTCGGATGATGGATCGGCTTCAAAATAACAACACTTGGTCAGTACCTCAAAAGGAGCATTCATGCCATTTTTGGTTTCATATCTTTCAGTGGTTCTTTAAAAGAAGACATTTGTACGATTCCTCTTAGGGTCCTTCGTAAAACTTGGTCATCTTGGATCAGCTTCAAAGTTACAACACGTGGTCAGCACCTCTTCTTTTTCTTCTTCTTCTTTTGATATACAATATTCCTCTTCATCTGATGATTACATACGGTTCCGCAACTTCGCATACGTGGACTATTTACCAATTTTTTACCCCAATTTAAACAAAATGTACTTAAAGGGGCACTAGCTGTCAAAAAGAACATGCATTCCATGTTTGTTTTCATTCCATTCAGTGGTTAGTTGAGGAATTGTTCATGATCAATCTTAGTCGTAAGTTTTTTTTTGTGAAATCGACTCCAGATATTTGTATAAGAGAGGGCCCACTGACTGCCCAAGAGAAGGCCCGTCATGATTCAGTATAGTACGATTCCCTATATAATCAACCAATTTTACCACAAAAGGGGCCCCCTAAATCCGCCTCTGATGGTTATTTAAAAGAAGATATTTGTATGTATTTCTTATAGGATCCTGTGTTTTAGGTAAGTGCCCCGCTGGCGGCCACCTTAGATGATGGATCGGCTTCAAAGTAACAACACTTGGTCAGCACCTCATAAGGAACATTCATGCCATGTTTGGTTTCATTTCATTCAGTGGTTCTCTAAATGAAGACATTTGTTTGTATTTCCCATAGGGTCTTATGTTAAAATAAGTCCCCTGCTGGCGGCCATCTTAGATAATGGATCGGCTTCAAAGTACGATGGTGTCTCACGCTAAAGTGCGATCGTTGTTTGTTTGCTAAAGTACGATGGTATATACTTTAGTGTAGACCATCGCACTTTAGCGTGACCATCTTACTTAAGCGTCCATATCGCACTTTAGAGTCCTACATATATATATTTATTGAAGACCTGTTGGTGACCTTCTGCTGTTGTCTGCTCTATGGTCGGGTTGTTGTCTCTTTGACACATTCCCCATTTCCATTCTCAATTTTATTTAGACCAAGTGACTCTGCAACTATTATGCAATACAGAAATAATTGATGCACACAATAATAAACTTCAGGTATCGCTAATAAAAAAAAGGACATGCATAATATACATGTAATATATTTAATTAACAATTATCATTTTACAGGTATGTGTTTCAGCTGTAGTCTCAGAATGAATTTACTCAATAATGATAACATCAATAGAAGCAGTAGGAGGTCGTGCCAAAAAAAATGCTGGAGGAAGAAAAAACAACAACAAAAAACATTAGAAAAACAATAAAGTTCCGAGGTCTTTTCCTCGCCACAGTAGAGGAAAGACCTTAATCATCGGATAAGATAATATAAACGGGATGTTGTACACAATAATAACTCAGGCGTTTTAATTGTCTGAAAAAAAAAAATACACTGGAATTCCTTTAATATTGATTTAAATCTATATATAATAGGTACAGGTATAATTTCCAGTACTGGTTAAACTGGAAAATATGACACAGAAACAAGAACCTTCTTCAAATTCTCTTTGGCAAATTACAGAAAACAGACAACACATGACTGTTTAGGAACAAAAACCTTTGTCAAGATAAATAACAGTTGTAGGCCGATTTTTTTTTAACTTTAGTTTTTGACATTAACATGATAAACGCAAAAATAATTGGTAAAAACAATTTCTGACTTATTTGAACACTTGACCTTGTTGTAGGGTATGAATGATTCGTTCATTGTTGAAGACCCTACATCAACTGTCAAGATGAAGAACAGGAACAAAATCCCTGTTCCTTTGTCACTCTTTTTATATTTTTCTCTCTATGTATTGTGTGGGATTTTGGCCCATGTACATTTACTTTCTACCTGTTATTTTCGAATGTAGGAAAGAAAGTCACGGTACAAAAAGTCAAAGACAAAAAGTCACGGACAAAAAGTCACAGGACAAAAAGTCACAATTCATTTTTTCTGATTAGTTTCTTTGAATAAAAACCGCTTATTTCTACAAAAATATTTTTGTATTTTTCTGGAACTATTTTATAAAAACCAACTTTGTAAAACAAAATTTATCAAAAAAATTTCAAAGGTGATCAAATAATTGTTAAAAAAACAAAATGTCAAAGTAGATTGGCACTTAAATGGCTTCATGGTGCCAAGAAATATATCTTTTGCATGGTTAAAATTAAATAAACCTTGATTTTTCAAGTATAATGACACATTTCCTAAACTTTAGTATGAATATATATGTATTAAAAAGTAAATATTTCAAGATATTTCTCTTATATATTCAAACAATTGTCAATAAATAAATTTGTGACTTTTTGTCCTGTGACTTTTCGTCCTACCAAATTTGTGACTTTATGTCCTGTGACCTTTTGTCCTGTGACTTTCTGTCTGTTTACCTTATTTTCTACCATTTGTGTTGAGAAATTATTATATTTTGCTTTTAATCGTCATAGTTTCTGCAAATTACGCAAAAATGGGTTACCATCATCTTTCAAAGAACATAACAATCACATTTCATGGGCCGATTATACTCCGAAATTGGTTATACTTTTTTCCGAAGCGATAGACCTTATCTTGGCATGTTGTTGATATAACTCTTGTCAGAGTTTTGATTTTACTGCTTTAGTTTTAGAGGTATTCATGGTATTATCCGTCAAAATATATACATGTATATATATCGCTCTCCCTTGACACCATCTGCGAGTATGGTCTTGAGGAAACGATGATAGTCCGTCGAAAGGGGACGATAAATGGCTGACCCGTGTTAAGAGAGAGCCATATCTCTTGCACGTTAAAGACACCCTTGTAGATTTCGAAAAAGAGTAGGCTAATGCCGCTACAAGGCAGCACTCGCAAAGTGGAAAGGGATTAATATAAGTTGCAAAACTTGTTTCCCAATCCACTATAAACAAATATGTTTAAATTAAAATATATATCTCCAATGTTTTCAGTGGCGGATCAAAAGGGGAGTTCCAGGGGCTTGAAACCCCTTTTCGTTCTAACGATTAATGTTTTTAGTGGATGGGGTCATAATAATTATGGTTGGAACCACCTTTCTATAATAGCTGGATCCTCCCCTGGTTTTATTGTAGCATCAGCAGTTATGGTTTGTAATAGATCAAATGCACAGATACAATTTATAGAATATGTTCCCTAAGCCGGATCATTTAGTAAAAAGTTTGATAAAATGAAAACTTAGAGATAAATGCATACTTAACATTTCCAAGAACATTAGTTGGAACAAGGATTTGTATAGTAAGATACTATAAATCCTTGGTTGGAACAAAAATGGAAATTAAAAAAAAAATCTAAACTAAATATTCAAGGAAGATACAAACAAGACAAAATATTAATGTGACCGCAATTTTTTTTTTTTTTTAATCTTAAAATGTAAGTAAATGTAAGTAAATGATGGATACAAAACTTTATAATTTCATGCGATTATAAAGCGCTTTTCTGGATTAACCTTCAGTAGGAGCGGATAAAGCCGAATATTTGAAAGCCAAGGATGTAAAAGAACAGAAACACGTCAAGATTTATTTGACCAAATCAGAGACATATGTACACACATATATATATATATGTCTCTGACCAAATTAGTACGGTGACCAGACCCAATATTTTTTAGATTTAATCGTCAAACATACTATATGGCTATATTATATATCATTGGATTCGGAAAAATGAGTACTATTGAAATATCGATGTCGTCAAAAAGAAATGTGGTAACAGTTTTGCATAAAATGAGGTCAAAGATCAAATTCTGTTTTTATTTTTTCTTCTTCTATACTTTCAAAATTTGAAGAAATATACAACAATTTAGGTTAAATTCTAGATAAATACATTTTCTTATATCAATTTTCAATGAATCATCTCGAAAATGTTAAAAAAAAATGAAAAAGAAATCGATTTATTCTGAAAATTGGCGTTTTTCAAATATTTGTTCTATTACACAAGATCAACACATATTCTGTTAAATTTACTGTAGTTACCTTGCCGGCTAACATCCAACCTCATCAATAAATGATGAATATTATTTTTACCTGCATCCTTCTGTCATGAAGGCATATTTTGCATAAGACCATTCATGAAATTCATTAAAACTAAAAAGCACTCAATTATTCGAAAATAGTTACAATTCAACATTCCAATCAAAGAGATCCACACAACAGAATTATATCTTCTGGTTAATTGTCAAGGAACATGATTTGAAATTTCTACATAATTCTGACCCTTTACAGGACCAAAGCCCCGGACATGTAAAGTTTTGTAGTGAACAAACACATGACTCTTTCACATGCAGATTTTCCTTCAATGAAGACACAAGATCCTGCAAGAATTCTGCTGAAATATGCGTTTTAAAATACACGGGGTGTAATGAATCATTTTACTCTCGCCAACCGTATTCTAAAGGTGACCGGATAGGGGTTTAGCAATGTGTAATGCGTTTCAAATTTTTAGTTTGAAACGAAGTACGTAAAACATACTGTTTCAGTGCCGTCTTGCAGGAAGGTAACCTGACTAAACTTACATCTTACTTGTGGTAAACTTGAATAATTATTATGATGGAGTGGTTTTAAAGAGATAGTTCTGATCATAAACCTTTGAAATTATCTTTCATGCCAAAACAAGAGCTTCATCATTGTCAATATTACCGAAACTCTAAACACAACTGAAATAGTCGTGCGTGTCCTTCGAAGTCTTGTAGACAGTTTGTATACCTACTCCAAACAGAGACGAAGTTGCGTCGCATCCGGTAAGTACATGTGCAGCAGGCAATAGTTTACAAATTGTTGGGGAATTACAGACACATAGTTATTGATTGGGTGAAAATCTCCGCCCATCATTTACACTGCTAATGTTCCACATCTGCAACCACAACTCGCTTGTATGTGTCCTATTTTTATAGTAGCGAACACACAAAACAATTACAATTGTATAAGAGGTCTGTATGATTGTTCTTCCACTCTTTCACATTTCCCTTAACTCCGTGTCAAAGTTTAAGGCATGGGGTATAGGCCTTCTCTTGAGTGCTGAACAAGTTACGACAGCCATGAACAGTGTTGGTATAAATAACTAAGTTTCAAACGTTCTGACTATGTAAAACTCACATCAGGTGGAATCTTATCGGATTTGTCAAGGTTTTCCAGTCAGAAATACTTCTCCGCTCTATAATCTGATACACTTTGATGGAAGCTATAGTCTCTGTGCGGCGTTCCCTTACGGCAGACTTTATAGAGTTGTTTGTGTCGTAGCGGTCAAAAACATTTGCTACTATGTGCGCCATAGAAATTCATTGGGACATATTTTTTTAATAGTAAGCTGCAAGATCGCCGCATGTTTTACCTTTCTTAGAATTAATAAATTGAACCAATGCCATACAATCTCGTATGTAAGTTGTGAGCGATGATATAAAGGAAGATAGGGAAAGTGCACAAGAGACTTAAGATTCGAATTGCTTCACAAAATCCGACTTGCATGATTTTCTCATGGTGCCGTCATTTTGAAAAGGGGATAATGGAATGGGTGCGACAACACATGTTCTATGATAACATCATCTCTACATTTTGCCGAAATTAGTGCACGTCTAATTACAAGTCATGGATTTATGCGACCTGAAAGTATTTCCCCCGATTTATTTTTCAGGTTTGTGTTTGACTTTGATATTGGACTATAAAAACTCCTTGTGATCTTAAGAAAGAGCACTAATGCTAAAATGTTTAGACATTTTCAAGCCTTCCTCGACAACTGTGAGCAAAGAACCTCGAATATGTTTTGAAGCATGCATTTAAGAAGAGATATTGATAAGACATTGAGGGTGGGATTCCACACCAAAGGGATCATTAATGGATCATTTAGATGGTTCACAATGGCAATAACATGTTCTTCATCTCTGTTCATTGCTGTTGGCTTTGTTTCTTACTGTGAATTTGCATAATTTTCAGCATTTCCATCCCTTTTCAGTATTACACGACTAATGGATTCTATGAAATGTCTAGTAAGGGCCCATCTAACAAGCGCAGACTTTCGAATTGTTATGCCTACAGTGCCACCTAATCCCC
This sequence comes from Mytilus galloprovincialis, assembly GCF_965363235.1. NCBI lineage: Eukaryota > Metazoa > Mollusca > Bivalvia > Mytilida > Mytilidae > Mytilus > Mytilus galloprovincialis. The sequence goes on along the minus strand of NC_134850.1, from coordinate 60,677,893 downwards.
TTGAGGCTTTTATAACGGTCTTTTCTGTTGCCATGTCATAGTACTTTTAAAATGTCCAGGAATCTGTCTAAAAAGCAAAGTAGCCATCTATAAAAGGCGATCAAATGTTCACAGAAAATTGAAGCATATCGAGTATGTAAAATGGCATCCACCTTCGTGGAGTACGGTTGGTTACACAAATATAATTTTACATTTGAGATGACGATCTCAAGGAAGAGACCAATTTCCCTCTCGTTCTGCTCTAACATTTGACAGCTAAATGTCTACTGCTTCAGGGAACATATCCCAGTATGTAAATATAAGTAATACATCACATCCCACAGTGGCGGATCCAGGGGGGGGGGGGGTTCCGGGGGTGCGCACCCCCCCTTTATTTTTGCCGATCAATGCATTTGTATCGGGACATATGTTTTGCACCCCCCTTTGCCCTGGGTGCCCTGGGTTAGCACCCCCCTTTCGAAAATTCCTGCATCCGCCCCTGTCCCAATAGCGTATATGTATCTATAAGAGGCTGTATATGAGCTTCGAATAGCTCCGTCATATGAGCGTTATGAATTTTGTCTGGCTTGAATTGCTGAAATAGTGCTTCTGAGACAAATGAATTTGATATTATTGATTAATAAAGGTACAAATGTATGAAATAACATATAAATGTTAATTATTTTACATTTTGCGTTAAAAAATCATGAAATTAAATTGGAACGTACTCTATTAAATGCAAAGTATTCGTAGTGTTAAACTTTTACAAAAACTCTTTAATAACGAATTAATTTTGCTAAACTTTCTTTGAAATCGTTAAAATAATATGAATAAGGAGTAACAACAATGTAAATAATAACAGAAATCATATCACGGATGTTATTTTACAATGTTGACCTCAAAACTTTTCTTAGTCGATTTTTCGTTCAAGTTAATTAACGTACTTTAAAGCCCATTTTACGAAAATTGCACCGTACGATTTTTTGACGACAAGTCAAAATGTTAAGTTTAACCTTTGAACTACCAATACTGTGATTTATAGCCGTATAGTCCGAATGACAATTAAACTCCTTAAATAAGCGACTTTTCCTTACTCGGTCACCGTACTAAATTAAAGGACCGGAAAAACCACATCCATCAAAGTAAGGTTAACGTTCTGTTCAGACATTTAAACTGATTTTGTATAATCTGTCGATTAAATGTTTATTAATTACAATGATCAGGTATAAACATGTCATAATTAACTTCCTTGTAGGAGGCTGACATATTGAAAAAGATCGAGAATTCAAACAGACATAACGTACACAGGTGAATTGAGCATTACATAAACAAAAGATGCTTGGTTTTAAAATAATGCAAATATAGTTTAATAACTTTGCATAATATGTTTTTTTTTAATTTTTACTTTCATGCAAAAAAATTTTTTATTCAATAGAATTCTAAAAAGTAAAATTTATTAGCCGTTAAAATATGGTAAACTATTAAAATTAAATATAAAATTGAAAATGGAAATTGGAAATTGGGAATATGTCAACTTCATACATGTCATATTTATTGATTCACGTCCAAGGACTTCATTTACAAATACCATTAAAGATTACATATGAAAATGAGGACAAGGTATCCTGTAAAACTTATAAAATTTAAAAAAAAGGAAGGTGGTATGTTTGCAAACGAAAATACTATCCACCAAAGTCCAAATGATATGTCAATGTTAGCAACTCTATGTCACCGTACGGCCTTCAACAATGAACAAAATTCAAAAATGATATTCAATTTCAAACAACAACTCCTGATTTGAATCGAAGTCATGCTACTGAGCCTGTGATAACATATTTTCCGTGTTTTTAGTTCAATCTGTATTAGCTTATGATTGATTTCAACTCTAATTGTCAACTTCCCATTTTCTGTATTAACAATCGTGACACGCTGTTCATCGTATGGCAATTACTACATATCCAAATAAATACGCAACTCACATACATCATCATACAATACGAGTAAAATTGACAAGGATGTACTCCTGACACAGTATGAACCATGTGTTGTTGAAAGAAAAAAAGCAAACAAAACCTTTATAAATGCAGTTGGTACATGATTGCCTCTCTGTTTCAATTTCGAACTGGGTCATAGTTTTTTAAAAACTTTTTTAAATGATTTCTATCAGGTCTCATGAATGCAAAAGCTGCAACAAATCGCCAAAATATTGAAATATTCATTTACACAATTTTTCAGTTATATGAGAAATCTACTTCATGGTCTGCGCTAAACTTTGAACACATAGACCATGCTAAAAAAGCTAATATCATGTTGACTTTGACCTAGCAGATATATGAATTACTCTTTGTATATGTTTAGGTTATGGCATCCAGTAAATCTATACCTTGTGGACCTTGCCAAGAAGGAGAAGTTTACAATACAGCTGTTATATGGTGTTATAATTGCAACGAGGGACTATGCTCAGTATGTTCTAAACGTCATAAAAAATTCAAAGGTACACATGATCACAAGACCATTGATGCCAAAATTTATCAATTGTCCATTCAAACAATAAAAACAGAATGTGACCAACATTTTCAAGAGTTTAGCATGTACTGTCCTGCTCATTTGATACCTTGTTGTGATAAATGTATTTCAGCTAGACATTCAAAATGTACTGGAATACAAAAGTTAGATATTGTAGTGGAGAAAACAAAAATTCTTAAATTTAAAGAATCTGTTGAGAGAGACATAAATTCTATCATATTAGTTTTTGATGAAACAATAAACAACAAATCAAAAAACATTAAAACAGGAGAAAAGCAGAATAAGCGCATAAAGAAATCAATTAAAAAAATTCGAAAGAAGATAAACAGACATTTAGATCACCTAGAGATACAGTTATGCCAAAAAACAGATCACATTTGGATCCAGGAAAGGTCAACAGCAACCCATCTCATTTCTGAAATCGAAGATAAAGAGAAAAACTTAAAGGAATTGAAAGAACATTTACAAACAGTAACAACACAGACATCAAAACTCCAAACATTTCTGGGTGTACATCAAATTGAACAACAAGTACATCAATATCAACAATATGTTGACGGTCTAGAAAACAATGACATAACTAAAGAATTTAACATCATGATGAAGCAAAATGAGGAGATGGAAAAGATACTAAGCAATATAGAATCATTAGAATCCTTGGGGGAAATTGCTGTTGTCCAAAGTGACAAAACCGTAAATAGAGAAAAGAGTGTGTATAAGAAAGCACAAGTTAAATCACACGGACAATCCAACATAAATAACGCGACAATGAATATTGAAACAGAAAAGATAGAAATGAACATGAAGAAGTACATCACTGACATAATTTGTCTTAGGGATGGAAGATGTATATTAGTTGAACAGTATGGGAAGGTAAATATTCTTGATTCTGATGGAAAACTTCAAAAACAGTTACCAGTATCTGGTAAAGCATGGAGTGCTACAGAGATAAAGCAGGACACTATTGCCATAACTTATCCTCGTGAGCAGTCTATCAAGATATTCAATATGGAGGATGGAAACATTACCAAGTTTATCACATTTGACAAACAATGCTGGGGATTATCCTTCTCTAATAATTCTCTTGCTGTTGGTTTGAGTACTGCAAATGAAATCCGTATTATAGACTTGGAAGGAAGAACTCTAAAATCTATGGAAGTTCCGTGTGAATCCACACTGGACCACCTTGTCTACAAGAATGACAGAGTTGTCTATAGTGACTATAATGGTAATGCAGTATACTGCATTGATGGATCAGGTAAACAGATCTGGCAATACACACAAGGTTTAGAAGGACCGAAAGGACTTTGTACAGATAGTCATGGTAACGTTATTGTGGCAGAATGCAAAGCTGATAGAATAATAATGATATCAAAAGATGGACAGGAAAGTAAAGTACTGATTAGTGAAGAAGATGGACCGGAATACTTAAGGTGTATTTGTGTTAAACACGATGAGTCCTCAGGTTTTATTTGTGATGACTATGGCAAATACTTGGCCAGATTTAAGTTGTGTTATGGATAAATGTTATAGAAAGGCAAGATACTGTAAAGTAGTGGTGTGTGTCTTCAAACACGGAAGCCTTTATATCTCACTTTAAAGGGGTTCGTTTCTCAATCTTAGTTTTATGTAAACAAAAAGACTACTTATTTTTTTAATTTTTGTTTGTCTTTATGTCAACTGTCGTTTTTGCCATCAAGGTGTTTGTTTCATTGGCCTTATGGTCTCCAATTGCCTACATTGAACTTCTACAGTTGTAACACAAATTCCAAATACAAGTGACATTGCTATACACCTGCAAATACTGATCAATTTACAGCAAAATGACTAGAGTGTGTAGGTAAAGGAAATATCTTTGGTTTGCTAGCTTGCTAGCTTAGCCGTGGAATCATTATAAGGTTAGGTATACTACCCTCCTTCCCGAGACGTCTAGTTCTACAGAAAAGAGAGATTGGTTATTTCAGGACTATGCTTCTCTTTTAAAATGGAGGTATAGTAAACCTTACTGTATTCTCGAACTAACTGTATCTGCTGTATCTTTATTTCACATTCAGTGGGATAGTGTCATAACTTTGATTAATCTAGTGAGAAGATATCATCTTTTTAGCAGACATGAGAGTAAATGATGATGATTCTTTTTATTCTTCCTCAGTACCTGTATGAAGTTTGCCTAATGTTAATAAAGGAAAATGTCGTCATGCAAGAAGAGGAGCATTGTTTGATCATAAACATTAGGAATGCTCATGCATTGATTGTTGAAAAACAATCTTCAAACATAACATATATACATTGCCAATGTCTTTATAATGACAGATTGAGAGTATATTTTGTCAAACTACGACCTTCAAGTATGATTTTTCCCTGCATAAAAAAGATATTTATCCGACTACGTTGTACATTTTTCTGTGAAACAAATTAAAACAATTTTTTTTTTTTAGTATGTCTTTAAGTTGGAAATGGGGAATACTTGTGTATTAAAAAGGTAAACAAGTAAATTGTTTTTGATTTTTGGGAAAAAAGGAAAAAGAATATGACTGTATTAAAGTATAATTTTAGTGAATTAAGTAACCACATCTGATTCACATCTCCCTTAGAATATGTTGTTTCAGAATAAATCTCAATCCGGCTTCGTATTCCTAACAAAATTGATTTTAATATTTTAGAAAGAGGATTTGGGGAGCATTTAACATACCCAAATAAGGACACTTATGTAATTTTGGTAAAACCTTTGCAAAATCATTTTATGTTTACATGCTATTTGCTCCTCTGCCACTTAGTATGGTCTAGTCCAAAATATGGTATCTTTATATCAATAGTATGTTCTCTTCATGCATATGCATGTACTTTTTTCTGCGAAATACAAATCTGTCATCAGTGGATACTGTTCTTTATGTATATCTTGAATCTCTTAAAAGTATTTGCCACTGGATTTATTTAAATAGAAATAATTATTTAGTTCATTCTTAAACTGAACCACTTATAAGACTGACAAGTTGTATAACAAAATTCTAATTAAAACACGAAAGCACATGCTGAAATGTCTCGCCCTCTTTACTTGCCATTAACTTTATGTTGATAGTCCTATATATAAAGCTCCACTACAAGTATCCTTTAAACTCATAATTCAAGAAAACGAGTTCAACGTCAGATAATTCAATCAAGAAATACATGTACATGTACACCTTACAATTATTCAATACAACAAATATAGTTGACCTATTGCTCATATTGTCTAAGAAACAGATTTAACCAAGAAAACTAAACATTGACCAATGAATCATCAAAATTGATTCAAGGTCAGATGATTCATACCAGACAGACATGTACACCTTACAACCATCAATATATGTATCAAATATAGCTGAACTATTGCTTATAGTATCTAAGAAACGAACTAAACCATTAAAACTGAACATTGACCAATAAATCATAAAAATGAGGTCAAGATCAGATGATACCTGCCAGACAGACATATACACCTTACAATCCTTTCATACAACAAATATAGTTGACCTATTGTTTATAGTTCATGCAAAACACAAAACTTCATATAAGTAATGAACCTTAAAAAGAAATGACGATTGTCTATGATGTATTTAAATGGGTAATTATAGATGCAAACTCCATTAGAAACACTGAGCATATATTGAGGTAAATATTTGGTTTTTAGAATAAGGGAAAGGGGGCAGGTGAAAAAAATAAAAGTGGGGGACAACTTTTCTCATTTCAGATTTCAGAAATTAAAAGGATTTCTTCAGATATTTTTTGGGGTGTTAATATTCAACAGCAAATTGTATTGCACAAACGCAAAAAAAGCCGGGGTAATTTTTATTTTAGTGGGGGGTGTCAATAGTGTTTTGCACAAAAGCAAAAAAAATGAATATAAATCAGTCAAATCATATAACCAAATTGAAGTTCTTTGACTACAGTTATTTTGTGTCAGAAACCTATTATGTGTCAAAAATTTTAATTACAATCCAAATTAAGACCTGTATCAAGCGAGAATTTTATGTCCATTTTGGCCCCAACTTTTTAGGGTTAGACATCTGCGGTCGTATCCAGCTGCGCTCAACAAAGCAATTTATTTAAGTATAGTTTTGTAATATTTATGTTGTTTATATTATCGATCATTATCTTAATGTATGCTCACGTTCAATTCGTATTGTTATATATGAGATAAGTATGTTTTACTTGTGTATGATCTTTTATGCTTTGAGCAAATAAATTATGTTTAAACTACAGAAAGCCCAAACCAGTAGCAGGGATATATATATTAAGCCGATTTTATCTCTGAGTCATAGTTACATTCGTAGATATACTGTTCCCATATTCTATTGATATGGATGTTGTTTTATTTTTGTTAATTGGTTCATTTGGACTTTCCCGTCATGATCTTATGTATATGCCTGTCCCAAGCTATGAGACTGTAATTCTGTGGATGTCGCTTGTTTATGTGTTACATATTTGTTTTTCGTTTATTTTTTTTTGTACATAAACTAAGGCCGTTAGTTTTCTCGTTTGAATTGTTTTACATTGTCATTTCGGGGCCTTTTAAAGATGACTATGCTGTATGGGCTTTGCTCATTGTTGAAGGCAATAAGGTGACCTATTATAGTTGTTAATTTCTCATTGGCAATCACACCACATCTTCTTTTTTCATATATATTAGATGGATTTTACTATTTTTTAGATACTAAAAATCCTTGGCTTTCAGTGTGTTATTAAAGCCCCAGTCCCACTAGACCACGATCGCACCACGCTCACCGCGATCTAAAATAAATTAAGATTGTGGTGAGGTCGCGGTATGAGCGGCATGAAAATGTTAATTTTCGTTGCTTTCACGATGCTACTACGTCCTAATTACGCTTCTACAACGATCTCGCTACGATTAAACCATGTTCTCACCGCGCTTATTCTGCGATATCCCTACGCTTATAAAGATCTTTCTACGCTCTTCACGTTCTCACTACGACCATACCACGAGTTATACGATTGCAACACGATCTTACTGCGATTATATAGCACGTTCTTATTACGATTATACTACGTTCATACCGCGATCTTACTACGTTCTCAGCAATACCGTCAATATCGTGTTTCATATCAATATAGTTCCATTCCTTATATTTCTGACTTAACTTTGACCACTGAACCATGAAAATGAGGTCAAGGTCAGATGACACCTGCCAGCTAGACATGTACACCTTACAATCTTTCCATACACTGAATATAATAAACCTACTGCATACTATATAAGAACCAGATACTCCTTTGGACTTTAATGTAGACCAAAAACTATAATTTGGCATTAAAATTAGAAAGATCATATCATGGGGAACATGTGTACTAAGTTTCAAGTTGATTGGACTTCAACTTCTTCAAAAACTACCTTGACCAAAAACTTTAACCTGAAGCGAACGGACGGACGGACGCACAGACGGACGGACACACGGACGAACGGAGGCACAGACCAGAAAACATAATGCCCCTCTACTATCGTAGGTGGGGCATAAAAATTAAGAATCTAAATACACAGTTAGATTTGGCATATAACAGAACCCCAATTAATCAATTTTTGATGAAATCAAACAAAGTTTAATTTGGACCCCCATTTGGACCAACTTGAAAACTGGGCCAATAATCAAAAATCTAAGTACATTTTTAGATTCAGCATATCAAAGAACCCTAAGAATTCAATTTTTGTAAAAATCAAAATAAGTTTAATTTTGGACCCTTTGGACCTTAATGTAGACCAATTTGAAAATGGGACCAAAAATTAGGAATCTTCATACACAGTTAGATTCGGCATATCAAATAACCCCAATTATTCAATTTTTTATGAAATCAAACAAAGTTTCATTTTGGACCCTTTGGGTCTCTTATTCCTAAACTGTTGGGACCAAAACTCCCAAAATCAAACCCAACCTTCATTTTATGGACAGGTAATAAACCTTGTGTTTAAATTTCATAGATTTCTATTTATTTATTCTTAAGTTGTGGTGCAAAAACCAAGAAAAATGCTTATTTGGGCCCCTTTGTGGCCCTTAATTCCTAAACTGTTGGGACCACAACTCCCAAAATCAATCCCAACCTTCCTTTTGAGGTCATAAATCTTGTGTTTAAATTTCATTGATTTCTATTAACTTATACTAAAGTTATGGTGCGAAAACCAAGAATAATGCTTATTTGGGGCCTTTTTTGGCCCCTAATCCCTAAACTGTTGGAACCAAAACTCCCAAAATCAATCCCAACCTTCCTTTTGTGGTCATAAACCTTGTGTCAAAATTTTATAGATTTCTATTTACTTAAACTAAAGTTATAGTGCGAAAACCAAGAAAATACTTATTTGGGCCCCTTTTGGCCCCTAATTCCTAAAATTTTGGGACCAAAACTCCCAAAATCAATCCCAACCTTCCTTTTGTGGTCATAAACCTTGTGTTAAACTTTTACTAAAGTTAGAGTGCGAAAACTAAAAGTATTCCAACGACGACGACGACGACGCAGACAACGACGCCGACGTCATACCAATATATGACCAAAAACTTTTCAATTTTTGCGGTCGTATAAAAACATACTAAAACACAAATACTTAACTGTAACCACTGAACCATGAAAATAAGGTCAAGGTTGGATGACACCTGCCAGTTGGACATGTACACCTTACAATCATTCCATACACCAAATATACTAGACCTATTGCTTACAGTATCTGAGATATGGACTTGACCACCAAAACTTAACCTTATACACTGATCCATAAAATGAGGTCGAGGTCAAGTGAAAACCGTTTGAGCATGAGGACCTTGTATGGTACGCAGATACCAAATATAGTTACTCATAATAAAAGAGAAATTAACAAGAAGTCTCTGAACCATGAAAATGAGGTCAAGGACACTGGACATATAACAGACAGAAACTTTGTAACATGAAGAAAGTATGAAGCATACAGGTTTTTCACCTTCTAAAGTATTAAGCCTTTAAGAAGTTAGCTAACACTGCTGCCGCTGTAGCTGCCATAGCCGCTGCCAGATCACTATCACTATGTCGAGCTTTCTGCCACAAAAGTCACATCTTGACAAAAACTAAACAAAAGACAGTAGTAACCTTTCATTCACAATAAGGAATGACCTAGCTTGTAAACCCCACTAATAAATTTCTAACATCTGGATGCAATTAATTCTTTCCTTGATATATTTTATTTTAATTCAATTTTTTTTCTTAATGGATTTTGAAAACCAAATAGAATTGATTATGTTGACCTTGTTTTTAACATGACCTTGAAGACATAAGAAATTTTCTTTCAAGACCTTATTACTTGATTCAAGTTGTATATCATTTCGTTTGATTCAAAGTGTCAAATTTTCTTCATCTTATAGGTAAATTAAGTGCTCAGGAAACTGTATTGCATAATATCTTATGTAACTATCATGGAATTCATATCAAGATCAAAATATTTCAAAACTTTCATTTGCATTTGACTAACAAATTCTTGATGTTTGAAAATAAAGAAAGTTTTAAACTATAAAGATAGTAAGACTGAATCATTCACTAGGCAAAGTTACCCTTTAATTCCTCAAGAAAAAATAACTCTGGCAAATTATACTTCATATGCATAAATGACCGTAACATTCAAATATTTTGACCTTGTGGTTAAAGGAGAAATTTGTGAAAATTGGTCAATTAGAACCAAAGATTGCCTCTGGGTGCAATATTTTACATACAAACAAAAACAAATGATAACCATTTGTAGTGGACCATCCAAACAACATAATTGCCAAGTAATACTTGGCGTAGAAACAATTCCAATGCTTGGCTTGTATTTTGGGACTAGTAGCAACGATACAAACCGAAGGTAATATCAGTTGAAGACCATATAGTTTAGTTTTTGGAAACTGTCCAAACAAATAGCACACTGTTTGTTCTTTATTGGCCTGACATGCTAGAAATATTTGCCACTGGATGGTAGGTTAAATATTCTCAATAATCAGAGGAAGCCAAATGCAGCATCAATAACAGACCTATTAGCTGTACTACAGCTAGTCTAAATGAAATAAAGAGAAACAATGAAATATTAAAATTCAAATTGTATTATATATGTTGTGTACAAGTTGTAATGTTGTACAAATTATAATTTGTACAGAATTTTTGTACAGGTTATCAGTGTTTTATGACCTGCTGAACAAAAATGGATGATGCAAGCACACAGTCTTTTGCTCTGCATATTTCTGACAATTTTTTACAACTTCATGATACAGTCTAACACAGAGCATTGATACAAAAACATTATAAGACCTCACAAATATTTTGTATAGATATGAATATGGTATAAGGAAAAAAAGAAAATTAGAATTTAAACCATTCAGGTATCCTCATTTCCAGTTTGAAGGCTAGGAGAATAGCACTAAATGTTAGGTTGACGTATATTAATTTGAATTTAAAACATTACACTGGTACATTTCATAAGTTAAACCTGTACCACCTGTTGCAAGAAGGTAGGTGTAAAAAAACTTATAACTTGTACAAAAACCCTGTACAAATTATAATTTGTACAAACTTACATCTTGTACACAACATATATAACAGATATCTCTTCAAAGACAATTATAACAAAGTTCAACAAAAACAATTTACTTCAAAGATAACACTTAAGAAATTAATTAATCAAAACTGTGCAGATCTTGAATATTTCAGTAATTGCAATTTGATTCCTGATTTTTCACTGTAAAATTCTATATATGTGTCTTCAGAATTTAATATCGATAAACAACAAAATAAAACACAGAATTTGTTATTCTCCATTGAATCACAATCACAAAATCAATGAAGATTCATCTGCTTCAATTGTGCAAATAAAAAGAAAGAATTAAATGGTAATCAAGAAGTAAGAAACATTCTTTCTGGAACAATTATTTAACAATTCTCTTGGTACTACATGCATAAGATTTTTTAAATCAAATAATTATTAAAACACTTTTAAACAAAACATGTAGAAATATCTTTCTTAAAAAGTGTATACAATAAAAAAATTAAATATACAAATAATCAGGAAAAGTATGAAACATCCTTTCTCAAACAAAGCTCAGAATTAGTATTTGCAAATAAAATCAGATTTGTGTACAAATAAAAAGAAATTTTATTATTTACAAATATTTCAATGTCTGTAAAACATCTAGATGAAATTAAATAACAAACTAGTAAATATATTCAAAATGTTTCACATCCTGTAACAAAAAAAATTATTCATGTTCATTAATCCACTTCAGCATAGTTGTCTACAATTCTGATAATGTCCTCTAGCTTTAGTCTCTGTAGAAATGTTGACATCAGCTGGTCACCAGGGTCCATGCGTTTCCCATGCAGTATGACCTTGGCTGTTAGAACCAGTAGGTGCTCCTTTATACCAGACAGGTCAGGCTTAAACACAGGAAACCACAAATAAATCTGCATTAGATTTGCTGCATCTGTAGGAGTTGGTCTCTGCAAATAATGAAAATTAAATTTTCTTATATTAAAATTGAGAAAGGAAATGGTGATTGTGTCAAAGCGACAACAACCCGACCATAGAGCAGACAACAGTCAAAGGCCACCAATGGGTCTTCAATGTAGTGAGAAATTGTATTAGACAACAATTCCATGTGAATTATATTATCCTGGTGTATATTATGTCAAGGTTGGTTTTCATAGGAGACAGCAACCCAACAACACAAATCAAAATTTTCTGAATAAAAAAAAGGTGATAAAACAATAATTGTCAGTTCTTTCCTACTTCATTTTTGAAGGATTCAAGTTCTATAGTCATGCGTTAAGTAGGGAAAACAATGCCTTCATGGAAATTATGCTCCAAAATTATAAATGAGCATATTTGAAAACTGTCTTGGCTGTTTTAACCTCACATTTAGCTGATTACTGTTACATATCACTTTTCAAAGAAGTACAAACAGGAAAACCTCTTTTTGTCGAGCCTTCGACTTTAGTCGAAAAAGCGAGACATAGCGATCCTACATTCCGTCGGCGTCGGCGTCGTCGGCGGCGTCAACAAATATTCACTCTGCGGTTAAAGTTTTTGAAATTTTAATAACTTTCTTAAACTAAACTGGATTTCTACCAAACTTGGACAGAAGCTTGTTTATGTTCATAAGATAGTATGCAGAAGTTAATTTTGTAAAAATAAAATTCCATTTTTTCCTTATTTTACTTATAAATGGACTTAGTTTTTCTGCCAGGAAACATAACATTCACTCTGTGGTTAAAGTTTTTGAAATTTTAATAACTTTCTTAAACTATACTGTATTTGTACCAAACTTATACAGAAGCTTGTTTATGATCATAAGATAGTATCCAGAAGGAAATTTTGGAAAAATAAAATTCCATTTTTTCCGTATTTTACTTATAAATGGACTTAGTTTTTCTGCCAGGAAACATAACATTCACTCTGTGGTTAAAGTTTTTTAAATTTTAATAACTTTCTTAAACTATCCTGGGTTTGTACCAAACTTATACAATAGCTTGTTTATGATCAAAACATAGTATCCAGAAGTTAATTTTGTTAACAAAAAAATCTATTTTTTTGTGCATTTTACTTTTAAATGGACTTAGATTTTCTGCCAGGAAACAACGCATTCACTCTGTGGTTAAAGTTTTTAAAATTCTAATAACTTTCTTATACTATTTTGGACCTGTACCAAACTTGGACAGAAGCTTGTTTAGGATCAAAAGCTAGTATCTATAAGAAAATTTTGTTAAAATTTTGTACCTGTGTATCTGTATTTTACTTATAAATGGTTATAAATCTTCCAGTTTACATAACAGACAGTCTGCAGTTAAAAGTTTTTAAAACATACTGTATTTTTACCAAACTTGGACAGAAGCTTCTTCGAATCATAAGATAGTATCAAGAGGAATATTTTCATTGATTTTATTCCTCTTTTGTTGAGCCTGCGATTAACAGCATATTAAAGTAGGCGAGACACTGGGTTCCGCGGAACCCTTAAGAATTTTTTTATATTGTAGGTATACAGTAGGTGTGAAACAACTAATTTATATCATATAGCCTTATTTGTTTTACTTTTGTGATTTCTTGCACGATCATTCAGCTTTAATTTTTATACCAACTATTTCTCAAATATTAACAAAAATAAATAATAAATTTTAATAATTTGAATTCCTTTCTCACTGTCATAATTTATAACTTTATATCTATCTTTTTTAAAGTTACAGAAGAACCTTCATTATCTGTATTTTTAATGTATATTAAGAAACAAACCTTTGTGGGATCTCTAGATAAACACAGTCTTACTAGTAACTTGACAATGTGTGGTACTGTATCTGTAATATATAATTTATAATGCTGATACACAAAATGTTACAAAAGATCAACATTAAACACACTTAAAAACATTGGCTGAATCACTCATTTGAAGAAAAAATTTCAGACAGAGAGATAGATATTTACAATGTGTCACTGATCCAAGGAGTAGGTTCAGTAAGACCCCTTTTTGGCCCCAAAATATAGCAGTTTTACAAAATTGTTAAAATGTAAACCTTTAGATATTTATTCGACAGTAGAATGCTTCTGCTACATAAATATGGGCTGTTTTTTGACAATACAATGCACATATATCCGGTACTAGCACCATTAAGTCATGCTAAATTACTGAAATCCTCATAATTCTAGCATTTTAGTTAAATTTTAGACGGTTTTCGTGTAAGACGAAAGTGGCCGCATTCGTGTTCATCCTTAATATTGAAATATAAGTTGTATTTTATGATAATGCATAACATATATAAAGGTTGAGGATGAACATGGATGCGGCCACTTTCATTTTTACCAAAAACCATCTGAAAAGTGACATTTACGGCATATAAGGTAGATTTTTTATATTTGAGCTTGAATCGGATCGTTTTTAATGACTTAATCTGTTAAAATATTTCACATAAACTGATTAATTCAAATAAAATAGACACTTAAGTGTTTAAAAAGTGGTCAAAATTATTCATCAGATGAACCTGAAATTTGAGGCCAAAATCGGTCCTTACCGGACCAACTCCTTTGTTCTTTCAGTGTATGTTTACTTGTGTCAATATGTCTTTTGATTAGTTAAGCCATTTCAATTGATATTTTATTGTGTAACTTTCTATGTTGTGATGTTACACTATTGTTTCGGGTAAGGGTGAAGGTTGGCATCTGTTAAAACATTCAAACCTGCTGCATTGGAATTTGATGTTCACTAGTTGTGGTTTCTTGTTCTGGTTCATGAGTGTTTCTCATTTTTTGTTTTTTATATAGATTAGACTGTTAGTTTTCCCCGTTTAAATGGTTTCAGATTTTCCTGTTCATAAAATGGGCTGTGAAACCAAAATTAGTTGTCAACTTTTGCCACTGAAATGTCAGAAACCCAAACACAATAAAATAATTTACCTGGTAAGGAGGGTAGATCTTGTTCCCTGTAGGTTCTACTATCCTGTAATCCCTGTCCTGACTGGTTCCCATAGAAAGGATTGTCCATGGAGAACAGTTCATAAATAATAGTACCTACAGCCCAGAGATCAGCTTTACTATAATCTAACCAGATATCTCTACCAGGAATGGCTGTTGAAATCTGTAATCATAATGGCAGACATTAATTAAAGAAGACAAAAAGTGAAGACATCTTTTTTTCAATTTTGTTTTTATATCAATTCAGTATTTTTGACAAGCATTTATTATTGCAACTGTTGATTTTAAAATAACTGTAAGAATAATAATTGCAATTTCAGAAAATGCAGAAAACTAGCAAGGCTTACAAAATTTAAAATGTTTTAATACATGGTGCCTCTTCCTATAAACTTTTCAACACGGTCCTAATTGTAGTATTTGGTATAAATTTGATATACAAAATGTATTGTTTTTCCTCACAATTAACTTGTAATTCAATTGATTATTAAATAAGACTTTTAAAGTAAGAAATCATTCCTCAATGTAGCTCTATATGCACCAAACTTGTAACCTTGAAAGGAGAATAAATCATGTCAAATATATCAATTGAAGTCAAAACAGGCTAATTTGGAGTTTAGTATAGTGTTTATTATCACTGAACTAGTATATATTTGTTTAGGGGCCTGCTGAAGGACGCCTCCGGGTGCGAGAATTTCTCGTTGCATTGAAGACCTGTTGGTGACCTTCTGCTGTTGTCTGCTCTATGGTCCAGTTGTTGTCTCTTTGGCACATTCCCCATTTCCATTCTCAATTTTATTATTCATGATTAAGATATACAAATTAAATGGGGAATGTGTTCATGGGACACAGATGATGATCATGGCCCCACACATAATGTTATGAAGGGACATAACTCAAGAACTGTAAAAGTGACACAACCAAATACTCGTACTTGATTCCAGTTTTGTGTGAATAAACATTGTGTATAAGTTTCATAACATTTAATTGAGACAAACTAAAGTTAGAGAACAGAAACAAATATTTCGGCTTTTTTTCATTTGTAAAGAGGTTTAACTCTAGAACTGTAAAAGTGACACCATAAAAATCAAAACTTGATCAGAGTTTTGTGGTATTAAGTATTGTGCATATGTTACATACCATTTGTTGAGGCAAACTAAAGTTAGAGAATGGAAACAAAAATTCAGCAATATTTCCATTTGTAAAGAGGCATAACTCTAGAAAGGTAACCAAAATTAAAACTTGGCCTGTGTTTTGTGTTAATAAACATTGTGTATAAGTTTCAAAACATTTGGTTAAGGAAAGTAAAGTTGGAGAAGGGAAATCAATTTTGGGATGTACTGACATAGACAAAAAAGGGTAAAATCCCACAGCGGGGCATACAAATATTTCTAAAACAAATGAATTACAGTGTTTGTTTAACTTTGTAGAAAAAAAATGAAAAAAGCTGAAGCAAGGGAAAAACAAGAGTGCACACGCTGAAATGTCTCGCCTTCTATACTAATCATTGATATTATGTTGATAGTCCTAGGTATAAAGCTAAGCTTTATTACAACTGTCACATAAACTTAACATTAACCAAGATAACTAAACAAAGACCAATGAACCTTGAAAATGAGGTCAAGGTCAGATGAAACATGCCAGGCAGACATGTACAGCTAACAATGCTTCTATACAACATATATAGTTGACGCATTACTTATAGTTTAAGAAAAATAGACCAAAACACAAAAACTTAACACTGTGCAATGAACCCTGAAAATGAGGTCAGGGTCAAATAAAACCTGCGTGACTGACATAAAGATCATAATATATTTCCATACACCAAATATAGTTGACCTATGGCATATAGTATTAGATAAAAAGCCCAAAACTCAAAAACTTAACTTTGACCACTGAACCACGAAAATGAGGTCAGGGTCACATGACATCTGCCCGCTAGATATGTACACCTTACAATCATTCCATACAACAAATATAGTAGACCTATTGCATAAAGTATGAGAAAAACAGACCAAAACACAAAAATTTAACTATAACCACTGAACCATGAAAATGAGGTCAAGGTCAGATGACACCTGCCAGTTGGACATGTACACCTTACAGTCCTTCCATACACCGAATATACTAGCCCTATTGCTTATAGTATCTGAGATATGGACTTGACCACCAAAACTTAACCTTGTTCACTGATCCATGAAATGAGGTCGAGGTCAAGTGAAAACTGTCTGACAGACATGAGGACCTTGCAAGGTACGCACATATCAAATATAGTTATCCTATTACTTATAATAAGAGAGAATTCAACATTACAAAAAATTTGAACTTTTTTTTCAAGTGGTCACTGAACCATGAAAATGAGGTCAAGGACATTGGACATGTGACTGACAGAAACTTCGTAACATGAAGCATCTATATACAAAGTATGAAGTATCCAGGTCTTCTACCTTCTAAAATATTAAGCTTTTAAGAAGTGAGCTAACGCCGCCGCCGCCGTAGCCGCCGCCGGATCACTATCCCTATGTCGAGCTTTCTGCAACGAAAGTTGCAGGCTCGACAAAAATCATAAATTTTTTAAACAGCAAAGAAAATTAGTAGCTTAAATTTTTTTACCTTTCATTTAGGCCACAGTTTTTTAATTTGTTGGTTTACGGATTTTCTCCATGAAAAAGTCGGGTCGGTCGGTCGGGAAAAAAATAAAATAAATATCTTTCAAGACAGAAAACTGATATGCAAAATAAATATATATTTCACCTTTCTATAATAATATGTTTGTTATCCTATTTTGTCATCATTTCTTAAATTTTAGTTTAATGAAATATTATTGCTCAGTTGTAATAAAAATTGCATGACATTGCCTAATAATTTCCCGTAAAAAAGGGGGTGCACGGACAAAGACGTAATTAAATTTCATAAAGGAAGACAAATTCACATAGCTCTTAATCAATTCCAGAAAACTTGGTGAATAATGATCTTCAAGAACAAAAACTGATAAAGAAATAAATGTAAAAGCGTGGTAAGAAAATAATTTTCAACACACGCGTCAAAAACGTAATAGACTCGTCCACTGGAAAAAATGAGAATATCGGGTTAATCTGTTGTCACGCATTCCCGTTTTTATCCAAATGGACGAATTTTTTTTATTATCTATGAAACAAGAAAATTTTAAATGATCTGTTAATATTCAGTACTTTAACTTGATGTCCTGAACTTCCACCTGTCCACATTTGGACAAGTCTATTTCTATGAGAAGATGCATCTTACGGACTGTTGACAAATAAGAGAAACGAACTTATTGTGTAATTGGTGTTAAACACGGGTTTCGTTCCACAAAAATATTTGTCCAAACGACATGTCAAGGTCATTAATAATTGATTTATCTATTTGTAGAAACGTAAACTGGAAGTTTCATTTTTTCACAACAGAAAGTGTTATCAATTCTGTTAGTGATTAATGCATTTCATTTTATAAAAAAAGAATAATTTATTTATTTTTCAGGGATAATGCATTTGTTAGGGTCGGCGGGAATGAAAAAGCATGAAAAGTCAATTTTATTTTTATTCTGGAAATCGGCAAAATCGGGTCGGCGGATCCGTAAACCAACAAATTAAAAAATCCTGGCCTTACTATGGATTCATTTATTTTTCCTGCATACTTATTTTTCATGGATTGCCGAAACCTTGCATTTTCTTGAATATGTGATTTTGTGGTTCTGCCGAAGTCAGGATACCATAGAAATTTGTATTTCGTTGAACATTTAAATTCGTCATTATGAAACCCAACAAATAATAATGAATATGCAGTCCTTACCTCAGGTGCCATTAATGAACAGTTGCCTCCCCTGTCTGTGTCAGATGTAAAGTATGGAATCTTCTGTCCAAATTCTGTGTCTGCCAAACAACACCCAAAGTCTCCGATTACTAGCTTGGGTACTGATTGTTCTGTCATATCAATATTAAGACTTTTATTAAATACATGAAAACTGTTGGCTTAGATAACAAATACAAGGTCACATTACTAGTGAGCTCACTTAAACAGTTAATCCTGCATATTAAGTTTACCTTCGAGTCAAAATAAAACTGCCATTACAACAGAGATGACCTTTGAATTGAGGTTCAAAATGCAAAAATAATAATACAGTGGTACAAGAAAAGGATATAATTTGGAGTTTAGTATGACGTCCATTATCACTGAACTAGTATATATATTTGTTTAGGGGCCAGCTGAAGGACGCCTCCAGGTGCGTGTGTTTCTCGCTGCATTGAAGACCTGTTGGTGACCTTCTATGGTCGGGTTGTTGTCTCTTGGACACCATCCCCATTTCCATTCTCAATTTTATGATCTGACGAGACAGGTTTAGACATAATAAAGGTCATCTCTATAGCCGGTTTGAATGTAAGAAAAGAACTGAAGGATACAAGTACAAAAGTCAGCAATCCATGAGGCCACCATTAACTTTACTATACCGACAGACGGATGAACAGATGGACAAGGGTAAAAAATAATGTCCCCTCTGCTACAAAGGGGAAAGAGGAGGGGAGGGGAAGGGCATAACAAAATAGATCTCAAATGAAAAAGATTTAGTTCATTTATATAAGCCAAAGGAAATATCAGGGGAATTCAATTTATGTCATAATTATATCAAGTCAAAATGCCATCTTTATATCGAATATTAAAGAGAATTGAAATAGCAACCCTACAACCTCACACGACCAACATTTTCCCTTGCAAATATATATATATATATATTAAAGATCAATAATTATTCATCTTTCTCAATATTTTACAAATTACAAGTAAAAAAATGCAAAGAAGAGGGATAAGAGAAATACAGTCAAAAGGGCATAACGCTGTTCAAATAAAGCTGTAAAATATTAGGCAAATACAGCACTTAAGGTAAGAAAGATAAAGGTAACAAACTATATCTAACTAATTTGATATATGACTTTAGAATACGTAAAACAATCATCGATACAATTATGAAAGCTAAGCCCAAGAAATTATTCAAAACATGTGCATTTTTCTCAATATCTGTATATTTTGTAGAATACACTGAACTAAGTTTTCTAACTTTATACAACAGTCAAGACAGGTGTATTTTAGAAAATGAGCAATCAACATTATAGGATTCAACACATTTTTTTTAGAGCTTAATAAATTGTAAACAGTGTGACAAATTCACGAGCTGAGTCCAAAATGATAAGCGGCCAAGTTTTATATAATACACATCAATAACCTCTAGAATTTTTTTTTAATCCTTCTCATTGACAACATAAATATTCACACAAGGGAGACAGATTTATATAAGTTTTACTTGTTTCCAAATCCCAGTATTTATATTGTATAATTACATGAATTATATTTCATGCACTTTTGAAAAATAAAATATTTTTTAAACTAACATAAATTTTTTTTTTCAACTTCAACTTGGTTAGAACCGCGGAATAACATTCATGAGTATCACACATGCATACACCACAACAACATAGTATTGACAAGGTAGTTTCAGCAACATTATAGTACATTTCAGATATCAAATTTATAATTACACATTCAACTATTTGTAGATAAGTAATTCATTCAAGAATATTTCTAATGTATACTTTTGCATACAAAATATATCATACCTGAAATTTCCAAAAACATGTTGTCTGTTTTAATATCTCTGTGAGCTATCCCATGATACCCTAGATGAACTATTCCCTCCAACAGTTGAGTCAGCAGAAGACATCTTGTTCTAACGTCTGGTTTGTGCTGTTCTAAATATTCTCTCAGTGTCATATCATATCTATAATCAGTATGATTAATTTAAACAGAATTTATTATTGATAAAGAGAGAATAACAAAGAATAAGAACAATAAACAAGAATGAGTCCTCAGTACACGAATGCCCCACTCGCACTATCGTTTTCTATGTTCATTGGACCGTGAAATTGGTGTAAAATCTCTAATTTGGCATTAAAATTAGAAAGATCATATCATAGGGAACATGTGTACCAAGTTTGAAGTCGATTGGACTTCAACTTCATCAAAAACTACCTTGACCAAAAACTTTAACCTGAAGCGGGACAGACGGACGGACGGACGGACGGACAGACAGACAGACGGACGGACAGACAAACGAACGCACAGACCAGAAAACATAATGCCCCTCTACTATCGTAGGTGGGGCATAAAAATAGCAGTCAAATATTAGAATCATATATCAGTTTTCCTGATTATATTGTTTGTATAAATTAATGTACATTGTAATTAACCAAGAAATGTCCTGTAATTTCTTTCATTGTATAATTCAGTATTGTTAGAAGTCAATAGGTGTTTGTCAAAGAGAACAGTTTAAAGTCACTCGGCTAGAAAACAAAGTAAACCTTTACAATTCTTTTACTTACATTACTAAAAACAAATACCATTTCACATAAACATGATAAATGTAAACGTTATTTTGATTCACTTCAACACCATGAATTTTTCCATTACTATATCACCAGGCAGGTGTATCTAGTGGCCCTGTACCAAACAAAACCATAGTCAGATTGTGTATCTAGTGGCCCTGTACCAAACAGAACCATAGTCAGAGCTCCAGATAAGCTGCATATTTGCGTGATCACGCAATACAAATAATAAAAAACCCAATGCAATTGCCCATTGCAGGGTTCAATAACCCAATTAATTCAAAGGAAAACCCAATTATATGCGAAAACCATGAGTTCTCAACCCTTTTATTGGCTACCATTTGCGTTATTTACCCTTATCTGTTTACAGTCATCGCATAAACTATTTTTATAATATTTATAATTGGAAATTTCCTTTCGTTCTAAAAATAAATTCCTGCATCAAGTAGCTGAAATGGGTCCCTGTTAGAGTCTTCCGTTGCTCAATAGGTACACGTGTTTTTGAAAACATTTCGATCTTCTCGGCGTTCATCCAATTAGCGTGTTTCATGTAGTCATATTTCTTCGCATTGCTCGTGATTTATCATAGCATGCATTGAATTAAAACGAAAGTGAATGTCCGGTAAAAATATTGAATAGAAGCATGTTTTTTCTGCTTCTTTTGAAAAGCTGAGGAAAAGTTATGATGATAACAAGACTCAGCCAGTGTTTTGAGGAAGCGTCCATCGAACACACAGGCCTGTGTGCGTACCTTAATGAGAACATTGCTTATAAAAACAGGGTTTCCTCAAAAACGAAATCAGTTGGAAAAAGTGAAAAGCCAAATCAATTATGACATGATAAAGCATCAGAAACCAAAAGTTCTGATAAAAGACAACTAAACCCAGATTTACGAAAATTGGAATAAAACAAAAACATTCAAGTATAATTAGAGTTTATATACTATTTTTTTCTTCATTTTACGGTTAATTAATGAATACACACACAGGCATGCACTGGTCTCAGAATTTATTATACAAAGGTATAAGACGAGTGCCTGTGAATACACATTTTTTACAGTTTACATGAGGAACATGAGGAAATACAAAACTGGCAGAAGGTTTGAAACGGAACACAAATAAAACCTACAATTGCTCCTCAGTGGATAAACCAAATAAAACAGCTAACAATAACCCTAACCCTAACCCTAAATCAAATAAAACAGGTAAACAAAGAAAGAAACATATTTAAGATGGAAAAAAATCTGGGGTTGATATTGCCTAAACATTCAATATTGTGTTGATGAAAATACCCAACACATTAGGGAGCTTGGTGGTGAAAAACCCAATTTGATATTAACATGAGGGGTGAATTGGAATTGATAATGCAATTAAAAAACTTTATCACCCAATTGTATAAGAAAATGGTGGGTAAAAAACCCAATTTGTGAATTCTTATCTGGAGCTCTGCATAGTCAGATTTAGAAGGGCCTGTCCTTCCTTTTTTGGGAAAAAAATGGTTGATTATATAGGGAATCTCTGAGGCATGACTAGAGCGGGTCCCCTCTTATGAAAACTTCTGGATCTGCCACTGGGAACTGCTTATACTTCCAGAGCACATTACTTCAATCCCACTTTTTTATGGAGTTTGTATTATACAGATTTTAGTAAATACGTCTAGTGTTCTTTGGTTTTTCTTTTAGTCATTGTATCACGTTTTTGGGTGCCCTCTTGGTAAATTAACCCAAAAGAATGTACAACATTAAAGACCATTTAGTTATTCCTGTATGTTTATCTTTCAACTTCTTCATTTCTAATTAAAATTGTTTGTGAATATTCTTACTTCTTCATCACGATGTACATTGTCATATTACGTCCTAGTCCACTTAAATACAGTCTCTTTGGTAATGCAGCTGGATAGGTTTCCATGGCAACAGACAACTGAGGCACGTTAAATGGATCAACAAATGCCCCAATCATATCGACAATGTTTGGATGCTGGGGTAAGGATTTTAGTCTGACTCTGTTTCTGTAAAGATAATAATGACAATGAATAGGTTTTATAATATACACTTTATAGAGGCTGGGGTAAGGATTTTAGTCTGACTCTGTTTCTGTAAAGATAATAATGACAATGAATAGGTTTTATAATATACACTTTATAGATGCTGGGGTAAGGATTTTAGTCTGACTCTGTTTCTGTAAAGATAATAATGACAATGAATAGGTTTTATAATATACACTTTATAGATGCTGGGGTAAGGATTTTAGTCTGACTCTGTTTCTGTAAAGATAATAATGACAATGAATAGGTTTTATAATATAAACTTTATAGAGGCCCATAAAAGTCTGAATCACTCAACAGATCAATATTTGCCCTATTGATATTAACATTCAATTATAATCTAAAAATATGTTTTAAAACTGTTCCATTTTATTTTTTTATAAATCTGGTAATACTGATCAATTTGCAGTTTACATTTATTTAGCTTATTATATATATGTATAAAATCAATCACTGCAACAAGTGTGTTACAATATTTCTCCACCGGAGGCATTTAAATGTTAATATTTAAAGCGTGATACTTGCGGAGCTTTAAATATTTGAATTTAACTGTCCAGAGTGTAGATACAATGTACATGTATATTCTAATACACAGCTATAGTGGTGAAATCTGTTTCTCTAATGATTATCATCCTTCCTTTACAAATATTTGCAGAAAGTTGTGTATAAGTGACGTCATCAGGCATGGTCCCCTTTTTCAGGACTTCACAATAGGACTGACTGGTAGATAGGTAGGACTAGTACCCTGTAACCAACTGTAAACCTACCTAAAGTACCATGAATCCCCTAGCTGGTAGATGGGAACTTTAGCAGGGACAGTCTCCTTTTCCATGGCCTTCATTATAGAATCAGCTTTTGATTCGACTTCATAGTTAAACATCATCTTTATAGCCAGGTTATACTTGATTGATGTGGTATCTTCTGTTGACCCTTTTAAAAAGACAACTCTACATATGACTCATTAGTGTAATAGTATTGCCATTTTAATTGTATGAAATTCTACCATGAATATCATAAGAAAATTAACATTGCAACCCATAGAAGAAAATGTGAATGTCATGCCATGTCGAGGCCTTTTAAAGCTGAAATATGGTATATGGTATGGGTTTAAGATCATTGTTGAAGGCAATACAGTACCCTTTTGTTGCTTGCTTAAATCCGTGCCATTTGGACTAGTGGTTGATTGTCTCCATAGCACTTTACAACATCTCCTCATTTTGTAAGGCCAGCAATTTTTTTTAAAGGTTTATAATCTTCGTACTTCATTTTTATCGAAAATAGAAATTGAAGCATGTACGTACTTATAAAATTCATTGACCTGACAGACCATCAATAAATATTCTAAAAATAACTAATTTACAAGTAAAATAGTATTTTATAGCAATAGTTGGAATACAAATGACACATATGAATCCTTACCTGTTTCAATTCCTTCCTCCTCAATAAATGACCACTTATCACATTCCTCCTCAGATTCTGTATTTTCACTCTCTCCATCAGTCAATTCAGTTGAAATGGACATACTCTCCAAAGAAATTTCATCATCAAAGTGATGCTGGTTCAGGGTCACCTCTCTGCTCTCAATGAAGGAAAAACTGTCAGTTATCTCCCCTTCATTTATTGAAAAACTTGACATAGTTGTCTCCCCTTCACTGATCACAGAAAATGATTGGCTGGTTTCTTCCTCAACATATAGTTCAGTAGGTGGGTACCATTTATCTTCTTCATCCTCCACACTGGTTGATTGTAAAGTAACAACATTTTCAAAATCTACAAGCGTATGGGAAAGGGGAGATAATTCAAATTTACATTTAGAATCTACAGAAAACATTTAATAGAACACTGTATATAGCCTTTATGTTGATCTCAAAATGTCTTCTTTATGTTGCCATCTCATTCTCATATGCCCTATATTTCATATTTATCTGATAATCTAACGTTTGTAATCAGCAACTTATATTCTCCAAATTAAGCAAAGTGTGATGGCTATTATTGAAAAATTTATACTTTGTTTGAAATGAGATATATATATATGTGTTAAAAATATGCCAAAATAGTCTCCTTGTGACAACTTTTCATAAATATTTTGATATTACCCAAGGCTTATTTTGAACCAAAATGTCTCTATGGGCAAGTCATTGGTTTCTAACTATATCTTAAACATGTGCACATGTAAAATTGCCTTAATAGAACCAATTTGTCAATTTCAACATGTTTATGACATGACAATAGTTTAGATTATAATTTTTAATGTTCATTTCAATTATCAATACAATTTGAAACATTAAATTGAAAGGATTAAAGAATTTTACTTTTATTGCAATTTCAGTGGCCTAATACATGTACAAATGTGCGCCTCTTCAGATGAAGAGCCTGGTGCCTGGTGTTATACAATTCAAGAGTACTAAAAAAACAATCAAACCTGAAGAATTATCCAGCTGTAGGGTCACTTCCTGTCCATCTTTCTGTCTAGCTTCAAACACAACAGCATTACATCCTTTACCAATAACCTGACCTAGGTCAAATGATTCCAGAGACAGCTGTTGTATAATTGGACTGGTCTTGATTCTATTCTGTAGAACTTCCTGAAATTAATAACATAAATAAAGTTCCAAAAATATATCATGGCAAATAATAATGATGGATGGATTGGTTTTAATATAAACCATAGGCAAATATTACATTCATATACATGTATATGTAGCATTGTTCATTTATAGGTAAATATTGTAACCAATGATGGGTTACAATTGCTTACCATTTGAAAAATAGAAGTATTAAGTCATTATCACTTGGGTGGAATTATTACTCATTTCATTAGTACTTTTTGATATTTCTGGAAAATATTTAGCACTAAAAAGCACACAAAAGGGTTAATTTTCAAATACATGATATACATGTACGCAAATTTTCTTGCTGTCCTAGAAAAATTGAGTCTCAAAGTCTAGACGAAAAAAATGGCTTTGTCATTTTCATTGATGCCACAGCAAAAAATAAAACTAAGCCTTTTAAGATGCGATAACTATTTGGTCTGGTATCTCACTAGATGCCAAAGCAACTTAATTAACTGTTCACAAGAAAAGACAACTTGGACCTTAAAGACATGTAAGTCAACTAGGGCTGTCTGACATTTCTTTTAATAATTTGTCCCAGTTGAAATTTTAGACTGTCAGCACTTTATTAGACAGTCCAGCACTTTATTAGACAGTCCAGCACTTTATTAGACTGTCAGCACTTTATTAGACAGTCCAGCACTTTATTAGACAGTCCAGTACTTTATTAGACTGTCAGCACTTTATTAGACTGTCAGCACTTTATTAGACAGTCCAGCACTTTATTAGACTGTCAGCACTTTATTAGACTGTCAGCACTTTATTAGACAGTCCAGCACTTTATAAGACAGTCCAGCACTTTATAAGACAGTCCAGCACTTTATTAGACAGTCCAGCACTTTATTAGACAGTCCAGCACTTTATCAGTCCAGCACTTTATTAGACAGTCCAGCACTTTATTAGACAGTCCAGCACTTTATTAGACAGTCCAGCACTTCATTAGACAGTCCAGCACTTTATAAGACAGTCCAGAACTTTGACTTATTAGTCTGTTTAAGTTGTTGGTATATTCATTCTAACAATCATGGCAGTAGATCTCTGAGTGTAGATGACAATCATAACAAGAACTATCTTTAAAAAAGATATCTGACGTATTTAAATTTGAGTATATGTTTTAAAATTATCATTTCGATAACCTTCAGAAGCACAATGACTTAAATTTTAAATCTCCATCTGAATGTAACTACAAGAAATTCTGTTTACATTCACCAAAACCCCGCGGAAATCTCACATGCGTAGGTGCGTTCTAAAAGTCATGTACGTTCGTACAACAAAGTTTACATTAAAAATTATATAATTGTCCAGAATAAACAGCTGTCATGGTTGCAAAGAGCTATTGGATAAACAATTATTTTAATAAAATATAAATCTTTGTAAGATCTTGTTCAAATATTTATAGTTTTTCACTTGCTTTCATCACGATATAATTAACGAGACGTTTTTTCAAACACAACCAAATCACCCACCATGACAGCATTTTGTCCAATCACAGAAAGGATTTTCGAGCATGCGTATTCTGTTGCCATAGTTTAGCGTCCTTAAGTTCAAAGGGCACAAACCGAAACTATACCGACTACGTCGGAAAAACAAGAATGTGTCCATACTAGTACACAAATGCCTGACTCTCACTATCATTTTCTATGTTCATAACTGGACTGTGAAATTGGGATCAAAAATCTAATTTGGCATTTAATTAAGAAAGATCATATCATAGGGGACATTTGTACTAAGTTCCAAGATGATTGGACTTCATCTCATCAAAATCTATCTTGACCAAAAACGTTAACCTGAAACTAGTATAAGTACTATCATTTTCTATGTTCTTTAGACCATGAAATAAGGGTAAAAAATCAAATTTGGCTTTCATCTAAGAAAGATCATATCATAAGGAACATATGTACTTCAACTTCATCAAAAACTACCTTGACCAAAATCTTAAAACCTGAAGCGGGACAGAGGGACGAAAGAACAAAAGAACGCACTCTGGGCACAGACCAGAAAACATTAATGCACCTTCACTATCCTAGGTGATCATAGGTGGCAGGCCCGTAGCCAGGAATTTCCAAGGGGGGAGGGGGGTATGTGGACTCATGAACTCGACTTTTACAGTCACAATTTGAACAGAACGTTGACTTCAACAGTGCTTATTTGGGATCGTCCCAACCCCCCCTGTCTACGGGTATGGGTGGGGCATAAAAATACAAATCATCTATAACATACTTTGATCTCATCTGTCAATTTTTCATTTTCATTTTGTGCCGAAGTTGCCAGGGCCAAACCAACAAAGCCGAAAAATGGAAGTCGTTGTGGTCTTCCAAACTCGAAAGCTGCTCTTCGTCTTAGCTGACTCGCTATCGTTTTGTATGACACACGACTTGTAAATAAGATGCTTCTTATTGGAGCTATAACTTGAGATGTATGCAGACGGAAGAGTTCTGTTTTTGGTTGTCGGACTTCGACATTTTGTGGTTGTTTTGAAAGTGCGAGTCGAATAACATCCTTCCCACGTTTGAAGACATTTGAAATGACTTTGGCTGTCATTTTTGAGCCGTTCAGAGGGCTTAGGCCAACTGAAAGCCTAGCCCTCGAGATGATATATATCTATGTGAAAGCAGAAATAACTGTTTTTGTAAAAGAAGTATCTGCGCAATTAATTTCTGTCCTCCATTTTGCTGATGAAATATATCTCTGGGGTTACCTTGACCTAGAACGAAAAGTTCAAATAGCTTCCGAAGTTGGTATAAATTATCTCCCGTACTATTTCCCGCCAAACTGTCATTCGACGTATTCTGATCTATTCTGATATTGGTCGTCACTTCACAAAATATATTCCTAAAAAGATATCTTGACCATAAATGACAAAAGCAAGCACAGCGCACTATTATAACGACCTAAAAATGTATAGGTATCATAAAAAGGATGGAAACGCCTTAGAGATGTGGGATAATCATACCGTGAGTGGGTAAACTTACTGAGTGAATGTGTGGAATACAGCGGGCCGGGTTTAAAAGTTGGGAGGTGGGAAATAGAGTGTAAACAGTTGGAATCTGGGGAGAGTGTGAAGTTGAAAAAAACACAAAACAGCGGGTTTTAGGAGATGTGAATCATTGCGTCGTCATCAGTTTTAAATCCACTTCAGCCATTTAAACTCTATTAGATATCATATATTATATATACATGTATATTTGTCTCATTGACAATCATACCACATCTACTTATTTGATAAGGCTGAAAGTAAAACGAAGAAGTCTGAAAACATAGAATGGAAATTACCATCGACGTTTTTGTTTTAAAAATGTTAGAATTGCATTTTCAACCACTCCCGATGCCCGAGTATCTCAATACAGAGCACGGAGGCTAATTATTGAACTGAGACGTAAGCTTGTCATTTGTTACACGAAAACAAATAATGTTATATCAAGATACTCACATTACCTTGTCCGTGCCGAGTTGTCCGGACTTAACTTACTCATCTGAATGGATTTTTGTTATCAATTGGAAAACTTGGTGTTGATGACCGACTTTTTATTTTTATAGTTTCTATATATTTCACAGGTGTTTTTTTTTCTTCGTAGAATGGGGACGATTTTTAACCTTGCTTTATTGCATAGCCGCATGTATATTGATAAGACTATATTGACGTCGTAGTTATATTTGTCGTTGGGTTGCAGGACTTGCAGCCGGCTAATTGACGCCGGACATGTATGCTACTACTTCCGAGTCTTTTTTATTTCTGCTTAGGGACGACATCAAAAGTTCAATGTAGGATAAAAAACTTAATTCACATAGTTTTTCCACTTACCCCCCCCCCCCCCACCCCCATCTTAACTTAATTTGGGAAAAATTGATTTACCAATAGGGATATATGTAAAAATCGATTTTAGATATACAAAACTTGCAGAATTTTACCCCCCCCCCCACCCCCAAACTATTTGATTTTAAGTTTTTTATCCTACATCGATCTTTTGATGTCGTCCCTTAGTAATATCTCAGTAAATCAAAATTAAATCCCCTCTCTGTCTTTTATCAACTACAAGTCATATGCACATGCATATATTCACCTTATCGATGTTCTGTCACGAGTCTGTCACGCATGTAAACACACACACTCTATATAGGCCCTTAATTGGTTCTACAAAAAAAATGTTTTGAATAAGGAAAAAACAAACAGTTCAAAATATGTTAGCAAAATGTACGGATTGAAGTACCAGGAAAATGACTGTTTTAATAATCGGCATCATTTAACAAAAGTTATATCCATCTTAACACAGATGTACAAAACGATGACCCAGTTAAAATGTTTACAAATCACTGAAAAGAAAATCTTTATTTTTTTTAATTTTTTTTTAAATTGGGGTTGTCATCTGAATTAGTGACAAATTTGGTTAGAATGCACTTGTCATTAATTTGAAATTTGTTTTATCCAAAACTGAAATACCACATCGAATCTTAAAATGTTTGTATATAATTCTTACAGAAATATACACATGTAAATATTCTGGTAATCACAGAATTCTCAGATTCGACGAAAGAAATCATATAAAGGAATTTTAACTGATTTTTTAAACCCTCTCTCAGCTATGCTAATATATCCGTCAAAATAAAAACAACTTTCATAAGAGAGTTTTTGGTATGGCGCCAGAAAATACACAAAATCAGTTAAGATAATTTCTCTGACTTAGAAGTTATAAATTGGGAAGTCGATCTTCTTTTCGGTTGTCATAGAAACAAGTAAGAAATATTACCTTCCTTTTACGGGACAGCGAATAAGAATGCACACACAATGCGCGTGTGTTTATAACATAGTCATACCAAAGATAGGATTGATTAGGTCACCGCATTACACTGCAAACCGATCCGTCGTTCATTATTTAATACTCCAAATAAGGGACCCCTGGTATCCAAACATCTTTAAAATATTCGTTTTAGATAAAACAAATTTGGCAGCTGTAGGCAGGGGGTCAACGAATTCCAGCTGATCCGTGTTGTGTTTACGACAGTCTACACATTTGTAGTAACAGTACAGTTACAGGCGGAGTTATTCAATCACGGGTTCAAAAATGGCGTATTTCTGAAAAATTGAGAACTTTGTGACATTCCATAACATCAGTTGTGAATTAAAATTTAAAAAGTGACTAAATCGACGAAAGATGGCACACAGAAGGAAAAGTTCACATCCATTGTGTAAACAAAAACGCATATCTTCAGTAGTTGACCGAGTTTTGGCAGCAAAATTACAAGAAAACGAAAAGAAGAAAGAAGTAAGTTTTGAAATTAAAATAATATTGCTTATTTAACTTTTAATAACTCTGATACTCCTGATTAATTAATAAATGTAGTGATAATAACCACGTGCAACGCCTCACGTGCATACCATTAATCGCATTGAATAATTAAGATTTTTCGGTGGTTTGTATGCTTCTGTTTGGAAGTTATTTCATAATGACCTACATCGGGATTTCGGATCGAAATAATTCTGTGAGAAGAACCAGATTTATGCCAACTTCACATTTATTTTAAAGTATTTTTTAATTGACAATTAATTGTTTAATTATCGTTATAACTATTATTCCACTTTTATCATTATTTTCATTATCTTTTCATTGATAAAGTTTAAATCATAATTCGTACCCTCCGATGAAATTTATTTGAACTATTAATATATTGTTTGATTATTAATATTTTTTTATTATAACATCGACACACAACTAGTGACCTATTTCCTCATTCCCCAAAATACCCCAACTTAAAGTTAAGTTAATCCAAAGACAGCAACATATGTTAATAATAAACATTTTTGATTAAACTGTAATCATTTCCCCCCTTGAGGCTCGACTTTCCATATTTGGTAAATGCATCCTGGCTTGAACAGACGATAAGAAGACATCCAGCTAAGATTCTTAAACAAGTGAAAATAATACTACACGTTCCACACTGATGCTAACTATGATATGTATCTACTTATACACACATTTCTCTATATAAATCCATAAATTACCTCGTTAAATGTAGACTGGCAAACATTTTGGCAGAATTTACAAAATACGAGATTGGAAAAAATATTTTAAGAAAGAACTATTTCATACAAGGGAAAAAAACTTTATTTGCATTTTAGATAAGTGTAATTATTTTTTTTTTTTTTTTTAAATAAATATAAATGTTTTATTCAGAAAAGGGAACGATATTTTAATAATATTACGTCTTATTTGACCAATTGATAAACATATTAATCAAGTTAAAGTAAACATGGTAAATGTGTAGATAAAATTGGCACAGCTAATACTAGTACTTTATTTTTAACCATGGAGGCATTACCTCCATATCATATGCACGATCGACATTTTGCAATGAACAAGTAAAATAATACTTATCATATATCATCTTTCAATACCACCACTCAAGTTTCCAATCAACAAGTTGAGAAAAGAAAACTCTAAACAAGGAAACTTGGTCGAAGTCATCTGTTGTGTCTATCAACGTTTTTCATAAAAAAAAAACTGGTAAAGAAAAGACGACAGTTCAATGCTAACAATAAGAAAAGTAGCTCTAATATTTTTCTCAAAGAATTACTTCATTGCATTTCACTGTATATTTCCTTTCGAAGAAGGCATACTTATAAATCTTACAAGGATGAGAAAGAGGGGACAGGAAACTGACTTAAAAAACAAACACAAGTACTGTCAACCCCCAGTACTTTAAGAACTCCACAGTGGGGACCCGGTCGGATCCAGGAATTTTTTTAGAATAACAAAGTGACATTCAATCTGCTACTTTATAAAATTAAAACATCTGCCAATTCATTTTCTCACAGCAATTTTCTTTTACTCTTACTCGACTTCATCCTACCAATTTTGTTATGTGCCTTTGATTTAAAAAAAAAGTTGCATCATTCCTTGACTTTAATTAACTAATACTTGTCAGAGGTCACACAGGTTTCAAGACAAGTTGCATGAGATTCTTTTTCATGCAAGTCCGTCAAAAGTTTTAATATCAATGTTTTGTTTGATAGGTGTCAATATCAAAAATACTCTATAAAATTGTCCAAGTTTTCATTGTCAAAGAAAACGTAGATTGTGACAACGGGCCTAAAACGATTTCCATACTACAGTATAGTGTTTCTAGAGATAATTTTAAAAGGACATGGCGCTTATCCCCAAAAGAACAACTAACAATTCAGCACAAGTGTTATATTTCCTATTTTGCAAATAAAACAGAATTTGAAAGGACACTTAAACAAAAATATTTTTGATTTATTAACAAGCTTACAATGTAAAATAAACAGGTTTTGGTAATGCATCTACCATGAGAACTGTCCGATATAAGAAGTATAAAGATAACATTTGAAAGGTTTCAGAAATGTTAAAGTGTAACAATGAGAAATGTAAACTTGCTTTTACATGTTTTAAAGCCGAATATACGGTACTTATTGTTCTCATTGATGAAGTCATATGGATAATTGCTAACTTTCACTTCATCTTATAATTGTCTAATATAATAGCAATAATACCAGATCTCTTTATTTTTATATTTACAAAATCAGTTTGCCGAATTTTACTACTAAGTTTTAGTTCATTGAATCTGATGTTAGTATGTGGCTGACAAATGTAAAAAAGAAACGAAGTATTTTAGAAATTTGACCAAAGCTCAGCCTCACGATTTTCAACTTTATTCAAATGTCGATTGAAGGTTCATGCAACTAAAATACGCGAAGGTTTCTTTTTCTCTGCAGAAAGAACAAAAACAATCCACTGAGACATCACAATACAATACAAAATCAACAATTTTAAGAAGTCTTATGCCACATGTATGCGGAGTGATTTCTTGAATACCGTTTGAAGTACTAAAGTAACATTTGGTTCAGAAATGTTGCAAGAAGAAGGAGTCTAACTTTTATGCCCGCCTTTACAATTGGAACAAATAAATCACTAATCTAAGTGATTTGATTTTATTGCAGTTTTAATTATACGATATTGATGATCCTGAGTATAATTATGATTCTTCAATTATCAGAATCAGCAGCTGTGTTAATAGGATGACAAGTCGTGTCAGGTGTTGACTGTTAGTAGATATAGGAAGATGTGGTGTGAGTGCCAATGAGACAACTCTGTTAGTAGATATAGGAAGATGTGGTGTGAGTGCCAATGAGACAACTCTCCATACAAATAACAATTTAAAAAGTAAACCATTATAGGTTAAAGTACGGCCTTCAACACGGAGCCTTGGCTCACACAGAACAACAAGCTATAAAGGGCCCCAAAATTACTAGTGTAAAACCATTCAAACGGGAAAAACCAACGGTCTAATCTATATAAACAAAACGAGAAACGAGAAACACGTATATATTACATAAACAAACGACAACTACTGTACATCAGATTCCTGACTTAGGACAGGTGCAAACAGGACTGAAATTCACAATATTTTGCATCATTGATTTCATTTATTTCTACAAGATAAGGAAGAATAAGACATCAGAACTGTTTTACTTGTTTAATAAAGTGAATAAAGTTTTAGTTAACTGACTAGTGTGTCTGATTTATCTTTAGGGTTTTTTGAATTCCAAACGTGGGAAAGACCTTACTATGTTTTTTTGTACTTGGACTTTCCCATAGCCATTGACAGATCTTGCCTGTCATATAATTAGAAAAAAACAAAAACAGATTAGCTTTGTAGCAGTTGAAGGAATGTAACCTTCGTTGGCAGATCTCATTAATTCATAGATTTTTTTTATAGAAGATCAAACCATGTTATTATGAATCTGTATATTCTGCAAAATAAGCAAATAGTTTAGATGTCAATGTTGTCATTTTAAATAGTAAACACAAATATAAGGATTTCTCACACTTTTTGGGTTTGAGTTGTTGCTGTTAGATGTATTTTCACCTACTTTATTTTTATATGGTATACACTGGCACCTTGGATTGAAAATTTACAATTTTTCTGACTTGAATATAGTTATGGATATTTTATGAAGCCAAAGCATATAAGGACAATTTTGTGTGTAACCATGACACTATACACTGAAACTGTGATAATGACAGTTACCCGAAAGTTATAGTTTAGTATTATACCTCTATTTTCTTCCACAATATCACTACTTTATGTATTAGTCTTTTTAAATTACCACCCACTATTTTCAACATCCACGTACACGCAGTCAAATGTTGGTCGCGAACATCAATATTTTATTACACAATCTGTAAGCTGTGACCTTGAATTATACAGGAAAATTACTCCCCCTACTGCAGAAAATTTGTATAAAGAAAGTATTACATTATTATGTACATAATGTTAAGCTCTTATTCAAGCATGATTTTCAACACATTTAGAATTTAAAAATATAAACGATTTCATCAAAAGCATAAACTTTGCTTCTTTAAAGAAGCAAAAGGTCCATTTTTTTTAATAATTAGATATAATCTAAACCTGTATGTTAAAAGCT
This sequence comes from Mytilus galloprovincialis, assembly GCF_965363235.1. Classification (NCBI taxonomy): domain Eukaryota; kingdom Metazoa; phylum Mollusca; class Bivalvia; order Mytilida; family Mytilidae; genus Mytilus; species Mytilus galloprovincialis. The sequence goes on along the minus strand of NC_134850.1, from coordinate 60,642,466 downwards.
TTGATAAAACTGCAAATTCAAAGAATTTCTAATTTGCTACTTACGTTTTAAATCTATGATTTAAAAATCTTTTATTTCAGTAATAATATATAATATAATAATGGAAAAACATATGTTTAAATGTATATAATTGTTAGAATTGTTAGAATTGTTTGTCATGTTTTTGTTTGATTCCTAATTGTTTTTCTTCTTCTTTTACAGATCTTTTACAGTGATTCAAATGATACCGATTACAAATCATGTAGTGGAAACGAATCAGATACAAGACGAAATGCACTCAAGCAGAACGGTTCTAATCCCCGGTCCACCACACAGGAGAAAGACCAGAACTTTGAAATCCCAAACGATCTTCTTGGAGAATTCCAAGCCCTCAAAAAAGCTACAAATTTGGATACAACTAGTCTGATGAGAAAACTTATCCATGATTATGCACAGTAAGTAAAATGCTTTGTAAATGTTATATAAGGTTTTTAAAAAAGTCGGAAGATACATGTACCTACGCTATGGGGAAAAATCTGAAGGCGAGACATGAATAGAATTAAGACATGGTATATTGCCAATGAAACAACCTCCATCACAGGCCTCGAATGGTCTTCGGCACAAACCCCGAATATACACTGGGCACAGAAGACACAAAGGCCGGATACCAAACGAATGACTGATTCAACAGGCCACAGTGTATATGAAAAAACTTGTCTAACTTAAGTTTTCCCCAACCAAATGTTATGAATACCACAAAACACAGATTAAGTGTGAATTTTGGTGGCATCCCTTTTACAATTCTTGACTAATGCCCCTTTTCAAATGGAAAAATTGCTGATTTTTTCTTTCCGTTCTCTAACTAAAGTTTGCCTAAACCAAATGTTATAGTGTTGTGAAACTTTTACACAATGCTTTGAATTTTTGTGGCGTCACTTTTACCCTTCAAGGGTTATGCTCATTTATAAATGGAAAAATTACTGGATTTTTCATTTCCGTTCTCTAACTAAAGTTTGCCTCCGCTAAACGTGATGAATCCTTTACACAGATCAAGTGGTCCGAGAACACAATTATTTCGTAGTGCATTTCTTTTAGAACATAAATGAAAATAAAAAAAAATCCCACCTGCGCTTTCTCAAAGAAACTTTTACAGTGTGTTGTACTACTTTTGGGACAAATTATATCAAAATTATAGACAACTTCATCGGCTCTAACTCAAAATATGGACAATTTTATGTTTAGGGCGTCTTGAAATCTTTTGACAGCTTCCGAAGTGCTAATTTTCAACCTTTTTCAGCTGGACCAAATCACTATTTTCCTTTAAAATTCTGGACCCAAATTTTTTTACAGTGTAATTTCACCCCCTACTTGCAATTTGAGGCATTAAACTTGGAGAAATAAATTTGGAAGGGGTATAAAAATTAATGGCAAGTAACCCACTGTCAACACTAGGGACTATATTTGTGAACAACGAAAATCAAGGGACGAACAACGAAAATCAAGGGACGACAGTTGTGGTCTCGGACCAAGTCTGAATTTTAGTAGCGTCACTTTTATCGTTTTTGAGTTATGTCCCTTTATAATGTTGTATGCACGCTGGGGCATCAGCTTTTGACACATTCCCCATTTATTTTTTATGAATTTGCCATTTATCTCGAAATTTCCTAATAGAAAGGTATACCATGTATACAGAATAGAATGATCCTCACGACAAGATCTACAAAATATATCACTAAATAAGATTTACATATATATTAACAGAGTAATTGCCAAACATTTAGGTAGAAATAAATACAATTTTAGTTGACGAAACGCGCGTCTGGCGCAAATACAAAACTCCAATCCTAGTATCTATATTGAGTTTATATTTAAATCAGGAGACATGAGATTATCTCTACAATTATAAATGTATCTAAATAGATCGTGTAACGATTGTAATTACTAGTAATTTTATTAGTGCCTGTTGCTTTAAACATAGATAACTGGACAGTACTTGTGATACATATTGAAAGAAAGATTGTATATGTTCAAATGATCATCTAGTTATGATCTAGTATTAGTACGAATGTTGTTCTCAAAAACCTACAAATGTACTTGTGACGAGTATATAAATGGTGATGTTACATATATACAGGCTCCTATTTGATATCTTTTAAGTTTTTTACACATGTTTTAAAATAGTTGCCAAAGATGTTGCTGAGACCAGATCTTGCGACAAACTATTAAAATCTCTAATCCTCTGTTTCCTTTTTAGGAGTTCCAGTTGTGAAAAGAATACAAGTGGATCAAGATTAACTAGTCAGCTCTTTGATGTTTCCATTCAGAGTTCAGAGAAGGACAAAACTGGGCTGATAAACTATTACGATGAAGACCGACCTGTTAGTCCTGGAGAAATAATTCGAAGTGATGTCAAGAAGCAAAGGAGATATGAGACCACTCCAACTGACATACCAGTGCGTAAAGCAGTTGAAGTTCAGAGAAATCCCTCTCCTGCGAGGATATATTCTGCTGAACCTTACTATTGGAGTGACGAGAATTACGAACCGCCGTACAGTGGTGAAAGTACATTTTCAAATGGGTACACCAATTCAATGAAGGTTCCTACAGTGGTTAGGGAACAAGAATCTGACAGTAGCAGCGAAATTCCTAGTTTTGCTGAGAGCAACCGGCCAAACTCAAGACAGAGTTTGTACGCTCAAAGCATTGGTTCTGAAGGTTCAGGAAGAAATGTTATATCGGAACCAAATGTAGAATATTCATACGTCAACGATCAGCTTAAGTCAAAATCACAAGACCCGTATGTTACAGCGACACCTATGATGGACGATGGCAGTGTGTCTTCTGCTTTCCCACTGGTGGCAAGCCTGTGCGATGAAAATGGCGTTATTATTTCTCCGAAGCATGACGATGACGTACAAGAAAGAGAAAATAAAATGGAAGACATGAAGTATTCGCAAGAAATTATTTCTCAAACTGATGCTCATATGGCCATGCAGGCTTTAAATCCACACGGAATCACTGCAAAACTACACAAGGCAAGTGGAAAAAATAACTCTAAGAAGGGACAGATGAAGCTGATTGCCGAAAACACATCCCATCATGGTGTTTACACCAGCGTGCTTAAACTACCCTGGAGTAGACGTACTCGTACGCCAAAAAACGACCCAGCACAGGGAGCAAAAAATCCTGATAAAGCCAAAAAACAACTTGAGTCCTGTGATAATTTCATACCTCCTGACATCGAAGAGCTACACGAATCTGGTTTATCACCATTGTCAATAAAAATGGAACCTGTAGATGAGGAGGGATCTGAAACACCAGTTAACCCACAGCTTCAACAGCCAGTTATGTTGATGCCTGTTCCAGGTATCCCTTCATCACAAAATGGCATCTTTGTTCCGGCCAATAATATGCCATTATACTCGGAAGCACACAATACTCAACCAATGATGATGGTTTATCCAAATGCCTCGTTTATGAATTTAGAACGCCCAACACGAAAGAGAGGCAGACCACCGAAAGTGCCAGTACTCGCTAGAATGCTTTCAGATACAAGTAAAGTACCACGCTTCGACTTTCCGGTAACAAACTTTTTCCCACAGTATACACAATGTCAACAACCGGCCATTGTATTAAACGTCAACAATATGATGAATACCGGAAATGTTGCCAACGCAACTAACAACACCAGTGCGAATGTAAACACAACGACAGCTACTAATGTTGTGGAAAATACAGTGGAACAAAGAGGACAAAGTAATGAACGGGAAAATACAAACAAAGAGGAAGCAAACACGACTGATATGATCTCACCGGAAGCCATGACACTCAATGTTCCAGTTCAAGCTCAAGTTTACAATATGACGAACGGTAATTCTAAGGAAATGACAGACATATACAACATGGCGGAACAAAAGGTTAAGGAAACCTTTGCCTCGAACACAGTAAAGGAAAACTTTGCATCTAAAACATCCATGACTACAACTACTTCGATAGCAAACGTACAGAGTGGCGCTATCTACCAAGAAATGATTCTGTCCTCTAAAACATTGGTCAATGTGCGTCCTAGAAAACGACAAAGTACAACTGAACTTTTAAAATCAAAATCTACCCCAGCGAATGACTTCATCTGTACGTCATTTAAACTTCGTAATGTAAACAAACAAGAGAAGGAGAAGAAGAAAACACCGTGGATACCTGGAATGAAACGAAGAGGCCGACCTCCGAAAAAGAAATTATTTAGCATGATGGAAGGACAGGTCGAAAACATCTTACATCCAGAAAATTTTATGCCAGCTACAATTCATCATTTTCCGCCAGGCGTCGTTGCAAGTACCGTCCAACCACCAGAGGTATATAGTCCAGGCATGACAGCGGGCCAGCATATCATTACGCCTCAGATATCTCCAATCAACGTAGCTTCAGTACCACAACAACGAACTGAGATGGATGTAAATGGGTCACCCACTCCAACAGATGGTTCGTCGACTAACGATGAAAATAAACAAACGGACGACGAAAATGAAGGAAACGGCAAAGATATGTTCCAACAACTTTTTCACTGCAAGATTTGTAACGAAATAGTTCCGGTAGAAAAACGAGAGGAGCATCGTGAAAGACATGTCCAAATGAAATACTGTTGTAACAAGTGCGAATCGGTCAAAATGTCTTACGTCCAACGAGACGATGTCGAGAAAGACGAAAGTATCGATAACCTTTTTAAATGCAATGAATGTAAAACAGACGACACATCAGACGCATCTTCTGTTTCACTTGTTTGCCCAATGTGTAATGATCGATTCCTGGAATTTTCGTCCCTTTCCAGTCACAAACAAAACGTTCATCAAAACTCAACCGGCAAAGACTTTAGTTGTACAGAATGTGACAAGATATTTGTTAATTACCAAAAATTTAAACTTCACCAACAATTGTGTCACGCCACACGTTATCATTCATGTCCGTATCAGAATTGTCAAAAAATTTACACGTCTCCCTCAAAATTACAAAACCATATACAGAAACGCCATGAAAACAAACTTCATCTGAGATGTATTTTTGAAGGATGCAACGAGAAGTTTTTTAATCATGCTTCGTTAAAAGAACACATTCAGACAAAGCATTACAGTGTTAAACGATACACTTGTTCAAAACCCGGATGTGAGGAGGAATTCACATCGGAACGAGATCTTAAATTTCATCTTCTGCTTCACAATGACAGTGACATGTGTACTTATGAATGCGAAATATGTGACTACCGTTGTCATCAGCAACATGTACTCGAATGGCACATGAAAAATCTTCATCCAGAAACAGTCAGTAAAGATGATGATGGCGGGTCGAAAAATGACAATCAAGACAATTAGTGCTACTTAATTACCATGGGTATTGCTTATCTAAGACATGTATAGTCAATTAAAAAAACATTTTTATTATCAAATGAACGGTTTTAAATCTAAAGGAAAAAACATTATCGGTCTTTAGAAGCAATTGGTTCCAAAGAACGCCAAGAGATATGATATGTTTACAAAATGCTCAAAAAGTTAATTGTGTTTATGAAGTATCAATAAAAAGGTGTAAATAATTATGCAAATTTAATAGCGTCAATGTTAGAAAAAACAAGATTTACATGGCCTTATTTTGAGGTTTTGCAAGATAAATCAAACAATGAAGACATTTGACTATACGGTATGGGCTTTACTCATTGTTGAAGGCCGTACGGTGACCTACAGTTATATCTAGAAATTGACTATGAGGGTCGGTTGAAAACAAAACTACGACTAAAGAGATGATTTCAATTTCCAAATTGTGTGAATTTTCATTTTTAAACCAAGAGTTCCAAATGGTGAAGTTGAAATCATCACTGTGTAAATTTTACGGACGCCATCACGAGTTGGTTGACCGTTATGGAATATCCGTTTCACAGATAATATCGGATATGTTCCTTATGTCGTAACTACAATCCCGTTCCCTTTTCACGAACGTGACCTACCGAATTAGACTATTTACCCCTGTTTGTGACATTTTTGCCTATTGTTTTTGTTTGTTTTGTTCACACATCGTTGTCAATATAATGGAATTTGATGCGACTGTCATACAAGTGAGAGGTTTAGCTAGCTTTTAAACCAGGTTCAATCCACCATTTTCTACATTTGAAAATGCCTGTACCAAGTCAGGAATATGACAGTTCTTGTCCATTCGTTTTGGTATTTGATTTTGCCATGTAATTATGGACTTTCCGAATTGATTTTCCACTGAGTTCAGTATTTTTGTGATTTTACTTTTTGTTAATTTCTGTATCTTTTTATCTCTTGTGGAGAGTTTTCTCATTGGCAATCATACCATATCTTCTTTTTATATGACTAAAATATATAGTCCCGTTTCATGTCTTTTAATAGTATGTTTCAGGTGTATGTGCTTTCCAAGGCTTTTCATATAGACTATGACGCCACAAAACTAGAAGTGATGTAGAATATGATAAAACAGAACTGCCTTCATTTTAATTTCACCATGTTCATAGGGCTAGTGTAAGCCATTGCCAACATTTGATGTCCGTCGTTCTTCAGAGTCCGTGAACTTTTTCAATAATCTCGGAAATACATAAAAATACGGAAATGTGGCATGATAGCCAATAAGACTATGAGCAAAACCTTTTCTGCATAGTAAATAAGCTTTTAAAGCCCCTACATGGAAAAATATCAAACAATAGAAGCGTGAAAATAATGTGATAAAACAATAAACAAAAATAAAAAGACATACAGCGACAGCCACTAGCGTAGGCACATGCATTTATGTTTGCGAGCACGCAATCAATCCTTTGTATGGACCAGAAATGTAACCGCAAAACATAACAACAAACCAAAATATTATTTAGAAGGGGCTTTAGTTAACAGGCAAATCACGAAGCCCCAGGTGAGTTTAAAGGCTTGTGAAACGCTAATTTTAGTATTTACCACTATCATAACTATTCGTCATGTAAAAAGTAAAATCACAAAAATACTGAACTCCGAGGAAAATTCAAAACGAAAAGTCCCTAAGAAAATGGCAAAATCAAAAGCTCAAACATATCAAACGAATAGATAACAACTGTCACACTCCCGTCTTCTGATTTGCATGATACAGGCACTATCTTGTGTAGAAAATTATAGATCGAACCTGGCCCTATAAGCTAAACATCTCACTATGCCAGTCGAAAACATGCCATTATTTCGACAATGATGCATGAATAAAACAGAACAGATTAGAGAAATAGATAGCCGTGGTGTAGTGGTGAGTGCTAATAAAGATAAACAAAAAGTGCATCGGACTACTAACACAAAGGTTTCTGGTTCTATTCCCCTTCCGGGATGAAAGTTTCAGGGACTGAATTTTCGAATCTCCCTTGACACGATTTGCGAGTATGAAACAATGATAGTCCTTTGGAAGGGGACGATAAATGGCTGAGCCGTGTTAAAAGAGAGGGCAATATCTCTTGCACGTAAAAGGCACCCTTGTAGATTATGAAAAAAAGCAGGCTAATGCCGCTACTAGACAGCACTCGCACCCGCAAAGTGGAAAAGGATTGATATAAGTTGCAAAGCTTGTTTCCCAATCCACTATGAATAAATATGTTTGAACTAACAGACAGAAAAAATAGGTAAAAAAATCAACATTGTGGTATATTGTTAAACACTATAAAAACAAACAAATATGTAACAAAGAAGCACAAAAACCATAAAGAATGAGCACATTGACAAGAATACAAAACTTTAACATAGCAAAATAACATAATGACGGGATGTATAAGTACAGAGTCAAGTCATGTGTATGAAAGAAACACTACAAGGCATAAAGACTAAGAATATTAGGAAATGACAGACAATAATACAAAACTTTACCATAGCACAATAACACAATGACGGGATGTATAAGTACAGAGCCACGTCACATAAAAAGGCATATAGACAAAGCATATTAGAAAAACGACAGACAAGAATACACAAAGTTACTTTAGTACAATAACACAATGACGGGATGTATAAGTAAAGAGCAACGTCATATGTATCAGCGAAACACTAAAAGACATATGGACAAAGCATATTAAAAAAATGATATAGACAAGAATCCAAAAAATTACCATAACACAATAACACAATGACGGTATGTATAAGTACTTTTCCATCAATGTTTTATATCTTAAACTAGTGATCTACACACATTTCCATTTCATTACCACCTGTATACATAAGACCACTCCCGCCCATAATCAGTGTTAGTACCAGAAACTTCAGGAAAAAAATGAAAATATTATTTCATTTATTTCATTAGTTCGAAGCACTTTTCTAATATCACCTTCATCAGGAACGCTCAATTATGGAAAACCAATTCGAGAAAAGAATAGAAACAGTTGAAGGGGCAAAAAACACCAAAAAATAATAGTCAAGTTTATCTAAGGTCAACTTTGCCTGAGGAAGAAAGTTTTAATTTACACATTCGGACCATGTTTATCTAACTTAAAGGGTCGAACATGACAAGGTTAGCTATTCAGTCAAAACTTTAGATATGTTTGTAACACATTTATAAGCAAATTGTAAAACTGAACAGTGAATATACAGGCATAGATAGTTGTCTTATTGGCAATCACGCCACATCTCTCTATGATAACCGTTAAAATTGATAAAAAAAAATGTGCAAAACCGTTGAATTAACGAAATATGATAATAAAATTTAGTTTAAATTGAAAGTAATAAAAAACAGGTCATTGTAACAGTTACGAATACATGTATCACTATCAGTAAATCTTTGATTTTGTGTTCGAAGTTCTGTCATGCATAAATTAATCTTCCGGCATAATGTAGCCTTTTGAACAAAAGAAACAAAGAATTTTCATTGGCTGAAGTTATTTTACATTACACGATTACGGTTTATCTGATGGTTATGGATAATTGATTTGGTCTGAGTATTTCGTTTACGCTCAATAAATTCATACCTTGTGGTATTTATATAACAAACTACCCCTTCAATCCCAGTTACTTATACTTTTCCAGTACTTAAAATGACGGATAAGGCGTTTAAACTATTGCGGAAACCCGTTATAAAATATAGTGCAGTACAGACATCAGTATATATGTTTTTAACTATTTTGACAGTGACTTTCGCGGAAATATTACATACAAGAGGTGGAGGTGGGAGACTGGTAGAACCTCCCGGACGATCCTCGTTATGGAGGTCAAATTCTACTTTACAACCAGTCAATGAAAATGACCATCGTAATAATTGTGGTGGGTTTGAAGTAAGTCTGAATTATTGTTTCTTTAATATAATTTTCCATTTTTTTTTTCAATATATAGACATCTCTTAGGCGACTACTTGTGTTGATAATGAACTCACAAGGGAATACTCAAATACGCAAAAAGCTTCTCGTTCTGCCTTGCCAATGTTTCTTTTTGTTTCTTAATGATTTTTTTTTCAATTAATTTGTCAAAGTGAGATCTTAAATAATTATTTATCTAGATTCGGGAAAATGTATACTATACTTCGCCAGTAAATGCGTCTAGTATAATATTTTAGACCGTAAATTGAAATTTTGAAGACTTTTCGCTTTATTGTATGTTTTGCTCTATTGGTGTCTCAAATACAATGACGTTACAAAAATGGTTCTTTTTCATATCCCTCTCTAACAGTTCTTTCTTAGACATGCATACAGACAGTAAATACGCAATTAAACATATTTATAGGATAATTTTTTTGTCAACTTTGTTTAACAGGATTCTAGATTATATATAGATGCCTAATTATATAATCCATATCATACTATTCAGTACCAGTGCATTTCAGGCTTTGGTGAGTTTATGAACCCTTTCTTGTATAGTAAGCGAACAGATAGTTTGTTTTTTTAACTTAGAGGAAATTTATCTCTATAGCACATGAAGTAAGATGTCTTATCACCTTTGATTTTGTTAGATTTATATAAATTTCATTTTAAGTTAGCATATACATATGTGTGTGCAAAACCGTACAAATGATTCCCGCTACTTGTCCTTTGTTCGCCCTTGAAAGCAGGGTGCATGTACGACATAATAATCTATTACCAGTACAGCATATGTAAGGTTGACGGGTGTACTATCACCTATATAGTATATCCTATATTAAAATCTTATGTACATGTATATATATAAGGTATACAATGGCACGAACTTGAAACTATAATATTATAGTACCTTGATGATTTGGGTAGAATCCTCGTTTTATTTTTATTATAACTATTGTCTATGTTGTAAATTTCATTGGTCGCATTAAAAGACAAGATAACTGAAATAAATTACTACTCGATCTGTTGCCTGTGGGTTTTAACTTAAATTTACATCAATTAGCTTTAAAATGCCTTTGTGATTCAATGAAGATTTTTCATTAAAAGCAAACTACTTTATTTTATGTACCAGTCTTTGTAGTTCAGAATAAAGGTTTCGGCGTCATATGTATTATTTTTTTCGCAAGTCATATACACTCAGTCTTGTCTTGTCTTGACGAGACCATACCGGATATAGGAGCTAAAACACCGGACCCCTCCGTTTGTAGATGTTCATTTGTATAAAATCAATCTGATCTTAATAGGACTTTTATATTGTATCTAAAAAGTGAAATCACAAAAATACTTAACTCCGAGTAAAATTCAAAACGGGAAGTCCCTAATCAAATGGCAAAATCAAAATCTAAAACACATTAAACGAATGGACAACAACTGTCATATTCCTGACTTGGTACAGGCATCTTTTTATGTAGAAAATGACGGATTAAACCTGGTTTTATAGCTAACTAAACCACTCACTCACTCTCATGGCCGTACCCGTCCCGTCAATAACTTAACTTAGACGTCTTTTTTTGTATGTCATTCAGTTGTCTCAGTGACGTTTATTATCCCGTACCTTCTTTATATAATACTAGGATCCAAATAAATCAACAGACATTAACGTATACGTTAATTGATATGGAGTCGGGGAACGCGACCCCATTAATTTCGTTATTCAAATTACAGTAATAAAAAAATCATTTGTAATTTCTACTTCCTAAATTTTGAATTTCTCAATTCGGAGAAAGAGGACACAGATTTTCAGGTGTTTAATCTTCAGTATATAAAATATATATGTACACTTACAAATACGTTGTGTTATTGTGATTACTGAGTCGTCTTTGTTAAATAGAGATGGTAGCACCTCCCGAAACGATTTTGTTTACAGCTATAGTTTCAGGAAAGGATATGGTGTTTGCGCATGACTAGTCGGTGTTGCTGTAGGAGTGAGAACAAAACGTAGTTTACGGGTCAAACATTAACAACTAGGTCTACTCTAACAATGTTAGGTTGATTTTCTAGACACTCAATATAATAAATAATATAAAGATAGAAAGATACCTTTAAATTTATTTTTACAAACTTTATATTGGACATCATATGAAAGACTTTTATCTTTGAAGCTATTTTGTTATGTAATATAATATTATAATAGTTATTATGCTTTAGTTAGAATGAACTATTTACAAACTTGCTTTGATCTTCCTATGCTATGCACCTTCACTAACTCTTACAAATAAACAAATAAAGTAGTATTATGATATCATACCCATCCCTATATTCGTAATAGCAAAATAAAATGCACTAAACAGTAAAGTCAATTTTAAAGTATAAAATTCACAAATATACTGTGTTTATGAGCATGAGAGAAAGTTGGATATACAGAGAATATTTTTTTGAAGAAGTTGAACCAACGTCCTATATTTTCAATCCGTATCAAGGTTCATTCTTGTATAAAGTCGTTGAAAATTGACTAATTGATTGAATGATTGATGTTGATATTTATAACGCCCCCTCAACACTCTTGGGATATTTCGTAGCCGACGAAGCGAGTACAAATTTAGACAAATCTTATATAGATTCATAGTTATTTATAGTGACACGGTAACCCCTTTACACCTTTACACTCAAAAGAATGGAAATGGGGAATATCAAAGAGACAACAACTTGACCAAAGAGTTTAGTTAACTTTTATATCTAACAGAAGGGATATATTATATACATACGATCATCATTAGCTGTCTTAAGTCATATCTTTATGTTTTTTAAAGTTTTTTTTTAAAACTTAGTGTTGTTGGCGTATGCTTTATATAAGATACGGAGATGTGGTATGATTGCCAATAAGACAACTATCATCAAAGTAAAAAACGACAAAGATTTAATTTTGGATCGCCTTCAAAAATGAGCAAAAGTTAAGACATAATAGTAAACAAACAACAGATATGACAGATTACAACAAATTAATTACTTTCTCCTGACTGTGGACTTGTACAAACAGAAAATGACGAGGTTACTCATGTTTGTTTGTTCTCATGCCTCGTTCACACGGACATTTAATTCGAATTGAATTCGAATCGAATGCGAATCGAATTCGCTTATTGCGTTCACACACTCTTCTTTTTTTAATTCGAATTGATTCGAATTGGCTAATTCGAATTACCGAATTCAAATTAGAAATACGTTTTTGTGTAACGAATTAAAAGTTAACATCGTTTGGACAGTTAAGCGAATTTGACGCGCATTGTAATTCGAATTAGAATTGACGTTAGGACGTAACACGTTTCGAATGCGAATTAAACTAATTCGAATTAGTTAATGCGAATCGAATTCGAACTACGTGTGAACTCAGCATCACTTTGATCCCAGAACAGACCACACAAACACGCTGTAAAATTCAGTTTGAGTAATCTTGACTAAACAGATCGACATGAACTACGAAAAACGCACAAAGTTTCGAACATTCGGAACGCAGCCAAATGATTTTAGTGTTATGACGTCATAAACAGTCTCAGAAAAGATTCTAGCTTCTAGACACAGAGTAGTGTTAACTAATAAATACAGAACAGGTTTCCTTACTCATTTAAGAGGCTAAAGTTCACAGAAAATGTGTACTCTTTTAATTATGGTTATGCTAATATTTTACAGGAACAGTGGTTGAAAAATAAAGGAAAATGTGGAATCTGTGGTGACCCTTTTGATGGACCGCGTGATCATGAACATGGTGAAAAATACGATCATAAATTTATTTCTCGGACGTTCAAGCACAACGAAATAATTAATGTGACTGTTGAGATAACTAAGAATTTATCGGGATATATTGAATTCAAAATTTGTGATAATAGTAACGATAACGTTATAACGGTAGATTGTCTAGATAGAAATGTTTTGGAAATAGGAGATACAAAATATAAAAAGTATAAGGTTTGGAATTCAGGGTACCACGTGATACCGATACAGCTTCCAGAGAATTTAACATGTGATAAATGTTCACTGCAGTTTCGATACCATACCGGTAAGTAACTTTTTTTTTTTTTTAAACCATGCATGCATGCAATTGTCAATTACTGGTTCATGCGAACTACAAAAGTAAAGAGATACATTCAAATAATGTCATCATCAATCAATCATCATATACCGTTTCGTTTTAAGAGGCGAAAAGTTATTAAAAGAACATTTCAACTTATTAGTCGAAAATAAACTGGTAACGCCATAGCTATAAAAAAGAAAAAAAAGCAAAGAAAACAATACAACAGTAAAACTTAGAAAACTAATGACTGAGCAACACAAACCCCGCCAAAACTGGAGTGATATCAGGTGCTCCGGAATGGTAAGCAGATAAAGCTTAGGACCCGTTGTAAATATAGAACAGCACGTGTTAGGGAAGCTTGAGATAATTTTTTTAAATCGTTATCATAATTATGTTTAGACTTGAGCATCTCTAGAGAAACCGATAATTCATTATGGCGTTCAAAGGAGTGCATTTACTTGCTGTTATATAGAACATAATTTAATAAAAAGGTAACCTCGGCAAAACTATCCTTTTCTATGATTGTGTGAAATATTTACAAAACTACATCTTCTGTTGGATCCGAATGTGTGAGGGGAAACAGGAGGACCTTAAGCAATTATTATAAAAGAGGGGGGGGGGGGGTAAAGATACAAGAGGGACATTCAAACTCATAAATCAAAAATAAATTGACTTAAAAGGAAAAAGACAAACAGACAACCATATTAGGTTAATCCATGGAAGTAATATTTATATATTTCTTTCATGGTTTAACATTAGACTTTAAAAATTAAATATATGTTAGAAGCATTGCAAGAAAGGCACAAAAGCTATATGATGTTGCCAACTGTATCTAAAGTAGCATGTAACCTCTAAAGCCTCTTGTTCAGCTATATTTTGTATAAATGTTACCTTGGTAATATTATTTTCATAGGATACCGGTGGGGTTGTGATGGTGATGAATGCTGTTATGGTTGTGGTCCAATGCAGGAGGAGTTTTATAGTTGTGCCGATATCAGAATACTGCCAGATCAGACTCTCAAATTCAAAACACGGTATTAAAGATCATACATGTATATAAAGTTGATTATGTATAATCTACAAAAATAAAATAGTCTTAATTAAATATATTAAAAATTCATTATTTACTAAAGGATAAATTTAGAGGATTGCATTATATATTTTTTTTCATACAAATTGTTAAATCATTCCGCATTATCTATTGATGTAGGAGTCATCGCAGGATACGTGATTTATTTAGCGTTCAATACTTTAAAAAAACTTTTACCCTGCGGTTAGATATAAACATATATAGTTCATAACCTAAAATGTCTTAATTATAACGTGCTATCTGATATAAGTTATTTTTTAGTATGACATACAGCCTTGGGTTTATCATAGCATAGATTAAAATAACAAAGTTACATTATAAAAAATATGGAGATATCGAGATGTGGTATGATTGCACAAGAGACATCAACCTACCATAGGTCATATGATTTTGATATATATGCAATTATAGGTCACCGCACTACGGAATCTGACAAGGGCCATTCTAATAAAAATAATTATGTCGTATTTTGGACATAACATGTCGTTAAGTGCACGGGATCTATAAAATATATGTAAGTTTCTCACAGAAGGTAACCAAAGAAGGTAACGAAAGATTTTGCGACGATGCAAATATTAAACTTTACAATAAAAATAAATATCTTTAACCAATGAATCCAAATAGCAAAAGCTATGCAATTAACAAATATATACTTATTAAGCTTCATGTAAATTATTTAACAATGAAATACATTAAATATGAAATTTGGAGTTTTACCAAGGGAGCTAATAATTAATTAATAACACTGTCTGCCACACAGCATTTCGGGGACTCTCCCTCTGCTATCTTTCGTCCCTCTTTTATAGCTGACTATGCGGGGGCTTTTATTATTATTTGGGCATTATGATGACCTATAGTTGTTAATTTCTGTGTCATTTAGTCTCTTGGCAATCATAATACATAATCTTCTATGTACATAGTGATGTCGTTATTACGACATGTTATGTCGAAATTACGACATAGCGATGTCGTTATAACGACATGCTAATTTCGACATAGCGATGTCGTAATAACGACATGTTATGTGGAAATTACGACATGCCATGTCGTAATTACGACATCGACATAATTTATTTTTTTTGAATGGCCCTTATCGGCTTCCGTACCGCACGACCGTCAGTAATAGAAAAAAAAAACCTTACCGCATTGTAAACTTTAAAAAGCCCAACGTGTAAAATGTGAAACAATTCAAACGAGATAACTGTCGGCCTCATTTATATCAATAAAATTCATAAGAAATATAAATATGATAGACAACCACGAGATAAGATAAGAGGTTTTTTTTGTATTGATTGTGGAATGTGGAATTTTAATTAACTAGCCAGCAACTGAAAATTAGATGGATGCGTTTTTGGTAAAAAAAGGAATTTTCATTACACCTCAACCTGAACTGACCTGCTTTAAACAATTTAAGAATACGAAATCTGAATACGTCGTGAAATTGTACTGATGCTTTTGATAAATTTGTTATGCCCGCGTCACACTGTCCCGATTTTTACGCCGATGGCAACACGATTATGGAAATTTTCAAAATCGGGACTAATCGTATCCAGATCGGGCTATTCGTAGTTCCAGCTTTAACCATCGTAGAACCATCGGCCACTTTTTCTAGCCTTCGGGGACAACGTCGGGAAGGGTTCTAAATTTTTTAACATGTTAATAAATCTCCGAAGGTGCGTCCGATGTTGAGGGTTTGTATTGAGTTCGTATCACCATCCTCACCATCGTAATGTCACCGGGAATGCATCTTTGAACATCGTATTGTATTCGTGTTTCCATCGTTTTCATCGGGCAGTTTTGACATTACGATGTCTACACGAATGAATCACGAAGCTACCCGAAGGTCTAACGATGGCAACACGACTTCGTGAAGACCTCGTAATCCCGTCGTGTTGCCATCGAATAAAAGTACGAAGGCGACAAGATGGAACTACGACGGCAATAAATCCAGCTAAATGTAAGTTAATTTTCGCGCTAAAATACATTTAAAGTGCCATGCGCGATATGCACTGGTCAGTCTAATACGACAGTTAAGAAAGACGTTCACAAAACATGGAGCTCATATCATATGATTCTATGAGAACAAGAAATGCGACAGCGTTGTTTCTATTAGTTCAAATGGAACAAGAAGAGCAGCTATTACAGGCTCAGGATTTACTTTTACAAGTAAAATATTATTTTTTGTCAATTTTTCATATCAAGTAACATAATGAAAATCATAAACGTGCCTCGTATACCAACACTGCAAGTACACGTATATAGGGAAACCAACTTTTTCTTCATTATTCTGATTTTTTATGTATCGTCTGAGTTGTTGTCACACGAATGTTTACTCCATAACCATTTTGTTTGTTATATGTCATATTTTGCCGTATTTGTTGCTTTCCCGGCCACATCCTTCCTTTTGTCTATATTATTATGATATTCTCCTGGAAAGAGCTCTTTTTGAATAAAAGGGATCAACGAACCCATTACCTTACCTTTAAGATAGATCAGTAAACATGGGCATAATTATGGGTGATTATTCAGACTAGTGCACACATTTTACAGTTCAAACAAGGCAATGCCGAGCGTGGCATCCCCTCGTATGTAACATATTGGGGACAAATATGGACACTATATTTGTATATGACACATGCAGAAAATGGTAAATTGAATATGCATATTTGATACATAAACTATTTTTTAGAAATCAACCAAAACATTCAGTAACTGGAAATACCTTTAATATTGTCAATTTCCTGTGTATTATGCTATTTCAAGCTGTACACGACGTCTTTTAGACATCGTATGGCCATCGTGCCCTCATCGTAATCCATCGTGTAGCCTTCGTAATCCATCGTGTAGTCTTCGTGATCCATCGTGTAGGTTTCGGCTGAGATATGAAGCTTAAATACCTGTCTTCGGTTAACCTTCGTATGTCCATCTTTTGCTATTGTATATAATTTCGGCACCATCGTATAGACTTCGTTGTTCATCGTACTTGCTTCCGTCACTTTTTGGTATTTTAACGAGATCGGGACCAATTTCGTACGAACTTACAATTTTCGCATTCGGGTGTCCATCGTATATAAAAATCGGGACAGTGTGACGCGGGCATTATGGATTTTTTTTAATGAAGTCGGTAATTTGAACTTATGATAGTTTTGCAAGTTTATTTGCCTTGACCTGTAGACATTGTTTATGCTTATTTTTAAACTTCATTACCCTACCGTTTTTACTTTAAAAATTATGTGATTGTTTAAGTGAAAACATAAAAGTAACAGTTATAAACACATGTAGGAAGAACATTATTTTATAAACTTTAGTCTGATATTTTATACACAAAAATTAAATGAATCAATTGAAAATGTACACTTTTAAGGATGAAAGACATTTATTTTTTAATCTCTGCACCACATCAAAAGAAAACGAATTTCACTATTTATTTGAGTGTCATTAATTGTGAAAAATAACTTAAAACTTGGCACATTACCGAATAATTTAATTTTGGATGTAATTGGTTTTCTACGGTTTAAAATGGAATTTAGAATTAAATTAAAGAAATGACTGTAATATTTTTTCTGTCTATTCGAAATAACATAAAAAATGTGGTGCACACTGTTAAACAACCCACTACGCGCGTTATACAGTGTGCACCAAATTTTTTATGTTATTTCTTCATAGACAGAAAAAATATTACAGTCATTCCTTAAATATTTCTACGGATATCATTATATTGAAAAAAATGAAGGGCTACTCTCATTTTACAATTTTTAATTGATCAAGAACTTATTTCTGTTTTTTTTATGATGTTGGTCTTACGAATAGAAAGACCCTAAAACTATTCGCTAGTTCGAAAACTACAGTTGAAGGCGGTTGATAACATTTATACTCTCAAAACACTAAACAGCTTTGGTATTGGCTGTTTCCAGGCGATATATATGCCTAGACTTGGATACTTGTGATGACGGAATTCTGAGCATCATAGAGGATGTGCACTTTGCAACAATTAACATGCTTGGGCAGTGACAAATATTTGAAATATAAACTTTCAATAAGTTAAGATTATGAGGAAATAAAGTATATTTATCAAAAATAAATAATCAGTCATGCATACAGTCTATTTTATTTTTAAATAAGTAGTTTAAAATAAAAATGCCAGCTGTATAAAAAAAAGTGCAAAGCTTTAACGTTTTTACAGAAGTCGGTTGAAATAATTGAAAACTACGCCGAGTAACGTTACCATTACTAAACCGAACACTGTTCGTAACGTAGTATCATATTTTTCATCTCTATTCAATTTAACTTATTTTATTATTAAGGCGGATAAAAAGCCAAGAATATTCACAATACATGGCATGGTGGTGCAGATCCCAGTGTTCAGAGGAGGAATGTGATTCATCTATTTGTCCAAAACAAGCAAATTTACGTCTGAAGAGACAAACAACGAAAATTTGTAAAGGCACGGGATTATGGACCGACAATAGAGGAATGGATTTTTGGTGTAGGATTAATTGTGATAACCCGATACCGTATTGTCCACCCGAGTACTGCGAATGTGACACAGGTAACCTTTCTTTCATTGAAGGTGATATATTAAAGCACATTTAATACTTGGGGAACTTCTCAAGGTGTTTATGTCTTCTGCTAATGGGACGCACACACGTGATTCATCTAGCATACCTCTGAAAAACAATAATTAATCTATTTGAAACGTACATGACCAATGAAAATCATAACCTATTCATTACGAAGATGAATTCGAAACGTGCCAAGAAAACATGGTTAACATTCAATTTATTTAGAGTACACATTCATGGACTATTAAGTTCTATAATTTCTGTTTTCCCACTTTTTGTTTCTGTTCTGGTTTCTCTTTTCTTCACTGCATGCCTGATTTCTTCCCATGATATATTCATTTTCTTCGAAATAATATCTGCAAATAAAACCGCTTACTGAATATTAAAATAATTGTTTTCAATAATATTTGTTTTCTGATTTTTAGGAGACGTTGAAACAACGACCACCACTACACCGGCTCCAACGACAACTCCAGGTAATTGATTGTTCTTTTGAAATAACTCCATACATGTAGTCTAGACAGGTAAACTTATGTTATCTGGTACCCATGCGGAATCAATGGTAAATAGATATAAGAAGATGTTGTATGAGTGCCAATGAGACAACTATCCATCCAAGTCACAATTTGTAAAAGTAAACCATCAAGTTTTCTTCTCAACTGAATCTTCATATATATACCGTGATTAGTATTGTATCTTGTGAATAAGATGATGTATTGGGTACATCATGTAAACGTCAACGAAAGAGCAACGCAACGACATTTGGGAATCTTATGTAATTGGCTTCGAGACCAAATATTCATAAAACCACAAACATATGGCAGAATTTGTTCCATCCATTGCTGCGCATGCGCCAGTTATCCAAGTTATTTAGTAATTATCGTTATAAAGAAATATATAGAAGAAAATTTTAAGAATTGAGATTTTATCCATTTGCATTGACGTTTAACTTTTTGCCGTGACATATTTAGAAAATTCAAAGCAGGATCTTTGAGTTGATTTTTTTTTAATTGAAATTATTCTAGGTTTAAGTCGGTCATTTTTAAGATAAAAATTAGTCACGACACGTATACAGAACCCATTAGTTATATTTGTTTGAATCATTTTTGTTGGATTTCATTATTTTTTTAAGCAATTTCTTACAGGATTTTTTTTTCTGCCTTGGTATCGCATGCAAGTTCAGACTTCAAATATTTGACTAATATTTTTTTCATAAAAAATAATTGTGATATAGTCCTGTCATTTTTTACTTGAAAACAACAAATTTTCGGCAAGTTGACTGAAATTCGTGTACAACAAGCAAACGACACAAGAGGTTGGTGCTAACCGATAGTTATTGGCGCATATATGAATATGAAATATTAAAGCTTCTTTTAAACTTATCTCTATTTATTTTTTCCAAGGATGTTATCTCTTTTTGCCGTGAATTTAAAAAAATTTAAAAGTTTTTAA
This sequence comes from Mytilus galloprovincialis, assembly GCF_965363235.1. Classification (NCBI taxonomy): domain Eukaryota; kingdom Metazoa; phylum Mollusca; class Bivalvia; order Mytilida; family Mytilidae; genus Mytilus; species Mytilus galloprovincialis. Next base: position 60,622,031 of record NC_134850.1, on the reverse strand, counting down.
TTAAAACAAAACAACAACTCTTCAGTGAGATGAACACAATACAATATAGAGCTATACACAAATATTAAGCATGGTTTATTTTCAAGTGGTGCGAGAATGCCATTTCACCAAACATTGTACCATAAAATTTCATACTAGTAACTTGAATTCAAACAACTTAAAAAGTAGGAAGTATCCAACTGTGATCACTGCTACCTACGTCCTACAAAGCAACTTTTACGAATTACACGACACGGGCGACAATAAACACAACTGTCCTTACTCAAATATTGGCATATGGTATAAATTTTTATGTCATAAGTTATTTCCTGTTATATAATAGAAAAACGAATTAAAATACAATTCAAAATCAATAAGAATTCAGTCTAACGTTGCAATGACGAGTGGACATAATTTGCGAAGTCGTATTCACAAAGATTGGAAAAAGTTGTGTTTTGGAGACTCATTACCTCGTTTGAAGAAAGAACCAGCAGCATCCAGGGTCGTTTTAGAGGAAACTTTCAAAGTTGAGAGACTTATTGTGAAGAAATTTACACCAAAAGAGGTAATAAATAAAGTAGTTAGTATATATTGGCTAAATTTCAAACTTGACACAGAAGCCTTAGTAGGCTGACGGTTTTGAATATTAATTTTTATACGGGGTGAAAACTCGAGGTGATTATATAACTTGGATTTTTTTATTTCATTTTATTTAAATAGCCGATGTTAATATGTTACCAAGTGTTATTTCATTTAATATTGTAATATCTTTAATAACCGACCTGACATGCAAATGCAGACTACTGTTGCATTGTTGTTTTTTTGCAAGCTAATATTTTGAAATATTAAATAAAAAATAAAAAAAACTTACTACCAAAGATGACAGTGTTTATATTAATATAAATTTGAAAGATAAGAAAAGCTAATAGCAAGTAATCTAACTAATTGTATATACGATTAATCCTAATGTGACTTTTCAAGACATGTGTAAATTATTTCTGACACAATCTCACCAGAAATCAATTAGCAATGTAATGGATTAATATATGATCTCACCAGAGTTCTATAGCAAATACAATCATCATTATTTTACTGTTCTCAACGAAAAAAGGGGGATGCTGTCTTATCGGATAGAAATAAATTCAGTAAAAATATCTCTATTCACTTCTATCAAGCCTATGTCTTGAATTAAATGTATACCTGGTTTACCTTTAGAAATAAGAAGCTATTATATATCATTCATTTAAGTACAAATAAAAGAAAATTTAGAATATATGAAAGGAAAATTACTTTGACATTGGGTCTTGTACGATATTACCCTAGAAATATGAGAACAAACAAATGAATTCCTGCCTCGTTAATGGGAAAGATATCATGATATCAAGATAGATGAGAATGGAGCAATACTTTTCTAAATACATGAAGCTGTATTTTAGGCCTGCAAGTTTAAATTTTATTGTGACGTATATTTTACCCCTTATAGATCTAAAATTATCAATATAAACCAATAAAACGTATGGTATTATACGTTCCCGTTATTTAAGAAAACAGAACTGTATTTAAGATAAACTTTTACAAAGAATATAGTTGCCTTCCGATATAATATAAATTTATGTCGCTCGGTAAATACTCCGAATTTTCTAAATTTATCAAAATTGCAGTTTTTAAACAAGTATTTTAAAAATTCGGCTAAATGTTCGGCAATACGCAATTATGCTGTAAGAACCTAAATGTATGCAACTGAAGGACAGGTGCTTGGGAAATGGACCCCCTTTTAAAATTGTGCCCGGTTTCTTTATCGTTTATTGGGGAAAATAAGAATAGAGGGACAACAATATGATACTGTGATTTTGAATTGTAAAGATACTTGCAAAAATACGTTAAAAACTGGGGAAATAAATAAAAAGACTTTAGTTAACTTATGTAATTGGACATTTTTACTTTAAATGAATTAAAAAGGGGGATCTATTCATCAAGCGATGGTGATCTTAAGATGTGGTACTGTGAATTTGAGCTACAATAGCAAGACTTTTGAAAATAAGTTCTCTAGCTGGTTTGAAATTAATGCAAAGGGGGAAGGAGGGGGGGGGGGTCATCTCATCGTTTTATCGACACGAAGAATATTCTTTGAATATTACTTTTACTGCTATATATTAATGTGCGAGGGTTAAGATTGGGGGTCATTCATTTCTTTATTTTTAAACACTTTTACCTTGACCCTTATTCTCAATTTTTTATACTTCAACACTACATTATTCTCTTTTCTTTATATTTTTGCCCTGTATTCTGCACATTTTGCTCATGATTCTTTATATTTCTGTAAACCCCTCATACATGTATATATATATATATATATATATTAAGAACTACTTAATCATTTATATTTACGGACTTTAATATGTTCTTTTCAGGGCAACTTATATCTAGTAAAATGGGAAGATTATCCATATACTGAGACAACCTGGGAACCACAATCGCACATCGATCAAGATTCTCTGTCTGAATATTTTCCAAAGATAATCGAACACCAACGCTTACTGTCAGCAGCAAACGCGCTCGAAGACGCTATTCGTGATCGACTAAGACGAGGCAACAGAAATAACAGATCCGTGGTCAGATTTGATCTTGACATTTTTAGATATTGCTTTCATAGCGACAAAGCTGTATTACTAAACTCTACACAAGATTTTTCAAAACTTCCTCTAAGTAACAGTTGGTACTATAAGATTGCTCAAAACGGAACTGGTCAGAAAATTAAATTCCCAATTTTGCTCACGCCAAAACTGCGTATGAGAAAGATATACGTTAAAATTGAGGACAAAGTCGTATTGGAAAACAAGCCAATTGAAACATTATGTGTTACTTCTGCAACTTGTAACTTTTTGTAAGCCAATTGTTCCACCATGTGTTTATTTGTGTTTTGTAAACTATTCATTGTACATACTTTAGCAGCAGTTTAAAATTTCTTGATAAAATCGTGAACATGTCCGAACACTTATCACCATACCAGAAATTGAAATTCCAAAGCACTATAAGCCTAGGATCGCAATCTCCCGTTTTAAAAAGAGATTTCAAATCCGAAGATAAAATTTCTCTTACAATTGACATCAAGTATTCTTTTGTGCGCGAACTTTACAAAGCAAAGTGTGAATTTCCAGAACTTAGCTACATTTGTATATTAAACTCCCAGTTAAAACCAGTTTATCTGAAACCGTGCGATCGACTTGATGAAAGACTGCGACGGATCTGTAGTGAAGTGTCATCAATATACAAAAGACAAGTTGGTGGTCGTCAAAAAGTAAAACTGGACGAGAAAATGAAAAAGCTAGCTGTTTACGATTCCGAAATTGAAATTGCGTCAAAACTGTATGCAGATGTTTCCAAGTTTGAAAAAGACAATGTAAAGTTGACAGAAAAATATCGCCTAATGCTGAATGAATTAATTGAAACAAATAAAAAGTTTGCAGAAGTTGAAAAAGAATTGTCTGAGAACATGACTGCACTAGCTGGTGTGACCAAAGATAAAGAAGCATTGCTTGATTGTTTAGGTAATTTAACTTGTGCACAAAGCTTGTGGATTTTAAAACTGCTACGCTCGAGATTTTCTATACAAAATCCTGTCCCTAATTTACCATTTTATTCTACAAAATGAAATAACAGACATAAATAAGCAAAAACAAAGATATACATTAAACAATGAGATATCCATAAAAAAAAATCTATGTCAATGAGAAGTGTATGTTATAGTTAAAAGTGAATAACAAAGATTATATTTGTATTAAATTTAGGTATAATAAATTATATTGCCTTTTACTAAATGTTTTATTTTGCCGCGCGAAAAATTGTCTTCTATAGTACACTGCGGCAAAAGAGTGAAAATGTTTCAAACATATATAAAATATTTTTTATGTTTTACACGAGCCAAATATACTTTGATGTTACATAAATATTTGTTTTTTTAAAACTATTTTCAGGGGTTCAAACAGCGGAACCAGTGTCTTATGAGCATACCGGTAAAAACGTTGAAGCTATGTCAAGAACTCAGAAGTACCGAATTACCAGAACACTTAAAAGTAAAATGGAAAAAGCACTGTGGTTTGCGGCTTCTTACGGTTTGCGCCCAACGGGTGTCAAACTATTAAATTCTGATGGTGATCCAGTAAGCGTCCCACTTGGCAATTCTGTACCTTCTGATGATATAGAAAGAATGAACGAAATTTTATTTATTCTTGACAAGTTTAAAATAAGTGACAACGCTTATCATGAAATAGTTATGAAAACAGGAGATCTACCAAAGCTTCACTCTATTGTCAGCATTAGGGAAAAAACAAATAATACGTTTGCAATCCATCGCACTCCTGGTAACACTCCTGGTGCTTATGTTAGTCTGAAGTCCGAACTGATCAATATTATCAAGACCAGGGCGTTTGATCAACAAGACAAAATACAAATAAAAATTTCGGGAGATGGTACAAAAGTTACACGCATATCAAACTTTATTGTCATTTCGTTTGCAGTTTTGTCATCGGAAAAATTATCTGCTGAAGAACTTGTAGTACTTGCCATCGTTAGATCTTCCGAAAAGTATGAAAATCTTGAAGAATGCCTTTCCCCAGTTTTTTCGGAGATAAATGAAATGTATTTATGTAAAAACATACAAGTTGACAGCAAACTATACAATCTAGAAATTTTCTTCGGCGGCGACATGAAATTTATTCAAATTTGCTTAGGTCTTGGGTCGTCGACCGGCCAATACGCATGTCCTTGGTGTAAAGTACATAAGCAGGACAGAGGGGACGTGTCGAAGCCTTGGAACTTTTACCATTTAAACGAAAATGTAAGAACTACGTCGGAAATTAAAGAAATTTACATGGGCACATTGAAACCCAATTACGGGGTGAAACATCTACCTTTGATGACAATAGAACCTGTTCATATAATTCCAGACGAGCTTCACCTTTTCATGAGAATATTTGACGTTTTAATGAGAAATTTAATCGACGATGTGATTGAAAAAGACGACAAAGCGAAACTGAAAGGAGAGAATGGGGGTTACCTTGATTCCCTTGTTAAAAGTATACGGGACTGTGGTGTAACTTTTAGTTTGTGGACGAGTCAAGGCCGAGGCGATTTAGAGTGGACATCATTAACTGGCAATGATATGAAAAGGGTAACGCAAAAATTGCCAGATAAATTAATGTTCGTTGTACACAATGATACACACGATGATACTGTAAAACTATGGAAGATGTTTTGGAAAATATATACATTTGTATGTTCAGATGAAGTCGAAAGGAGGACAGCCGAACACATCTTTTCTGAATGTAAATCATTTATCAAAGCATTTCTTAAACTAGGTTTAACGGAGCGAAAAGGATATTTGAGTTCGAATGTAACCCCTTACATGCATTGCTTGTTATATCATGTACCTTTCTTCATTTCACAATTTGGTTCTCTAAGAAAATTCAGTGGCCAACCGACGGAGAAAATCAATGACAACATAAAAGCGGTGTACCATTTAAAGACAAATCACCACGATTGTGCTGTTGATGCCATGAAAGTGCAGAAGCGTCTGGAATTAACTGTTAATTCCGGAAGACCCAAAAGAAAGTATCGCAAAACAGACGACCAATTTTGGGAAAATGGAAAACAAGAAATCCAAGTTCGCAAAAGGAGGCAAATTCTACAAGAAATGGAGAAAGCAAGCACTGTTCACAATAAACAAAAATTTCCAGACTTCTACAAAATGACCGACATTGAAATTAAACAGAAATTGAAGGACGGTGGAATAAATACTAGAGTTCGAAAGCGTGAAAAGCTGATTGAAATGTTGAAGAAAGTTCTTTTAAGTGACTAATAATACGTCGTATTACTAAGTCATTTATTCAAGTTGGCAGACCCATCTTACATACAATTGTCATTATTTTGAACTAATTTCTAAGTTATTATTATGTTATATATATATGGTTTATCTATTTATTGGCAAAGTGTTGAACTTTATGTTTATAAAGCAATATTAAAATCAATGGATCACTATTAAGTGTGGACCCTAGGAGCAAAATAACAATCTTTTAATATAAATGAATTATATGAATAAATTGTTGTTTTTTTACATATACATGTATGCTATTATTTTATAATGATTTGTGTTTCTATTGCCCCCCTTTTTTTGTCTCTGTAATTTGCCGAATGCAATGGATAATGGATTTAGATTATATATGCTACAAAATCGATAACCATGCCACATGAAACAAAACCATGAAACCAGATCGTTACGTCTTTCTATTCAAACACAGATAATTTTGACACTAGTCTGGCAATCATTTATCTATAGGATTATAGGACTGGTGTAAGTAGACACCGTTAGGATTTTGCCCCTAGTAATACTTATAAATATGTATCTCATTATGATATTTGTGATTCAAAATAGTTCATATTTTATATTTCTCTTATTAAACAATACTCTATTTTACGAATTTTTAGTAATTTATTAATGGAAGTTAGATCGAATATATTACATTGAAGAGTGTAAAATGCAAATTGCATTCTTGGACTTGACAAAATGTCGAAATTAATCATATTTTTTATACAAGATATTAGAAGACGTGGTATGAGTGCTAAAGAGACAACTCTCTTCATCCAAGTCACCATTATACAAGTAAATCATAATAGGTTATAAAGTACGGTCTTCAACACGGAGCCTTGTCTTACACCGCTCAGCAAGCTATAAAGCTAGTCTAGTAGTCAATGCCACCTAAATCAGACCAAAATAATTTTTTAAGGATTTCATTATATGCACAATATCATTAAGCAAGCTATAAAACAAGAAACATGTGTGTCGTTCCACAACAGACTAACAACTGACAACATAATGAGCCCATGATGATGAGTAAATCGTTGACGAAACACAAAAAAAAGTAAAGAAAATAAATTGAAACCCAGATGAAAACGAAAACAAATAATAATGAACCATTCAGCGTCCAACCAAAAAACAATCGGAAAAAAAACAAGAACAATTTAACAAAAATCTTATAAATAGCAATAAAATCAGGTTACTAATTTGTCTCTTTGAAATCTATTTCATTCTTACAAATATTTAAAACGGATAACAACGAAAAAGATTTAAAAACACACATTTAAACTCAATCAAGAATGTAGCTGGAAGTTATATAAACACAAGTTAACACTCATAACTTTTCGAGATGAACGGATAATAATCGATTATTCCTATTATTATATGTAGTCGATGCAATGTTTTTGTGTAGAGTTAACTCCCTTTTTATCTGTACGAGTTATCTCGCTTAAATGAAACAAATTCTGCCATATGTAATTTATACATCTAAAGATATTCAGCATGGCCTCAAAGTCTTCCTCCGAGATAACGAATCACAGCCCCATTACTTGCATAAAAACACACAAAACCAATAAAAACATACAAATCAAAACAAAACACCAATAAAAACACAACAGCTACAAAAAACAACAAAAAGCAAAACAAAAGCAACAAAAAGAAAATGATATTAATGAGTTGATACTTCTATAAATGTGTCTTCGATTATTACTGCCATATTAATTGCTTCCCGACGTCTTATTTAATCGTTCCTGAACAGTCAGTACAAGTGTATTGTTTTAACAGATGTGAACAAGTTCAGGTCATCTAGGTACAGTAAGCAAACTAGTCGTATTATATAGATAGTTCAAGTACAAATTTGGACATTTGTCAAGCTTTATCATCCTAGTACAGTCCTTAAATGGATACAAGTACTAATCTACCTGCAGCACAAAGTCATTATAGGTATGATCATCACGTGAAGTATTGTATACTTTCCATGACATTGTAATAATATGTGATAACAATTACCATAAACAAACACATTAGTAAGTTATTATAGGAAGATTGAAAATTACGCACTAAATGCCTCACAATACATAAGACCTAAAACCAAATGCACTTACTTGGTTTTTAGATATAAAGAAAATAGCAGATTATGGCCACAAACAAGTTCATCAATTTCATATGTGATTAAATTTCGTCTGAAATCAAAATATATTAAGATTAAAATCAATCACTAGACATATGTGATAGTAGCTGCTTGTTTTAAAATCTAATTCTGTCTTGGTAATGTTTTATTAAATGAACATTTATGAAAACTGTTTGATTCCTAGATAACATATTATGATGCCCTAACAGGGACGAGGGTGGTTATCAAATGGGTATTTTTGTGCAACGAATTTACAATATGTATTTCATATTAATTAGTTTCCTACTTGATGCTCATAATTATGAATGATTCAAATCAGTTTATATTGCTTTCAGGGCGATTGTTTGCGTACATAAATCCAATCCAGTCCACTGCCACGTATGGTGATGTACTCGTTCAGATTCAATGTTTTGTAACTGGGATACCAGTGGCCGATACATGGTACTGGACCAGGAAACCTCTTAATGGTGGACCAATAACTACAATCGGAAAAGGGACCGATAGTGCAGATTATATAGTGGATAATTCTCCGACCAGTCCATCCCTGACCATACTTGGTATAACTAAAGCTGATGAGGCCGATTATACATGTTATGCCACGAATGCTGCTGGGACAAGTTCTAGTTCCAGCTCAAGATTATATGTAAATGGAGGTAATAATATTTTCAACAAATACATGTGTTAACAAAACATTTTGAAAGGAACCAATTTTCTTTATTATAGCTTACTTGGCGTCGCTTTCTTTATATATAAGACACATTTAATGTTATCCTTCTCTGAAACAACGTATCCAGTCTTAACCAAATTTGCAGGATGATGTATCCTGTGTCCTCTTTAAACAATTGGCTATGATCAGTTGTGATTTGTTTTTACAATCTGAGCAACCTGTTACATTTTTATTTTTCTAAATGTTAGTCTTCTAGAAAGCTTCTTACCAAAATCCGAATGAACGTATTGGATAATCTGTGTTTGTTCATTTAGACTATCAATTTCATGATAAAAGTAAAAGAAATGCCACGCATTCTGCTCGCCTCTGATTATTCTTCAAATAAATTGTACAAATGTATATCCCAAGACAATGTACGACACTGTATGGTTGAACTCTTTACACTGCATGCCTTTTCAATTTTAATGTAGTATTTTCGGTAATTGCCATCAATTGTCAGTTTAGAATATCATAGCTGTGATGCGTTTTGCTTTACTTATGGACCATTATTTGTTTTGTCAGCTCATAAATATCATTTGTTAGGTTAGTTTTGAACTTTCAAATATTCTGACTCCGTGTAGAGATATTAATTGTCAAAATACTCATCTGGTGCAATACAACTGAACTGTTAATGTTATCAACATGCATTTGTGAGCCTTGTATTCTTAATGTATTTCCAGACTTACTCGCTATCTCAATAGAACCAGAAAGCTTCACGATAGTGGCGGGAGATTCAAGTTATAAAATATTATGCATAATATCCGGCTCTCCACAAGCTACGTCCTGGTACTGGACAAAATCATCTCTAGATGGTAATTCAATCAGTACTATCGGCCAGGGAACCAACAATCAGAAATATACTGTTGATAATTCACCTAACTACCCACATCTGACTATTAAAGACATAACTGAAAATGACGAAGGTGATTATGAATGTCATGCGACAAATGCTGCTGGACAAAGTACAAGTAACAGGAAGTCCAGGCTACTTGTTACTGTAGGTAAGATGCGATTACTGCTATTGATGGAAATTAAATAAACATAACAAAACGTTTTGCACATAAATGAACTTTTATGTTATTTGTCCTACTAGGTTGATATAATGATATTTATGTAAAATTGACGAAATCATAGGAAAATGGTAACTACATATTATGGATAATTATTTGATGAAAAAATAAAGAAAAAACAAAGAATAAACAAAATAACATCACTGACCAAAATTTGAACAGTTTATCAGACCACACCGACGATGAGTATACAATTCTTTCGAAAAAAAACCACACTGTATAAAATAATAATTCGTGCTTTCGCAACAATGAAAAGTAGAACAATAATTAAACTGAATAAGTTATAAGAATTGCATTTGTCATTGTTTTAATTCTTCGGAAATATATACAAACACAATTGATTCTTTATAATAATCACAATTATTTGTAGTTGCTAATTACGACAGCAAGCAAACCGTAGGATACCATTGCACAGCAGCATACAAAAAATGCACAAAAATTGAAACCTCCTTCCTCCGTTGATATCATCTGTAGGTTGATATAGTAGAGCTCTTGATTTTTGTCAGGTTTTATGCACTTTTACTCTTTTTAATTTTACCTTAAAGTTCGGTAACATTTATTGTCAATACTTTTATACTATTTTAATGGTATTTCACTTTTAGATACGGTTACAAACATAGTCCGTGTTTTAGCGAGTGCAGGATGTCAGTACTGTAATAAGAAGGACAATGTGACATGCTCCAACTGGTACTGCTCAGAAGGTAAGTTAACTGTTTTAAGAATTTCGCATATTACAGTGCATAGATTTTACTCATCGAGATACAGAATGATGATTTTCTTGATACAGTTCCAAATGGTGAAATTGAAACCATCTCTTCGTAAATTTTACGGACGCCATCACGAGTTGGTTGACCATTATGGAAAAACCGTTTCACAAATGATATCGGATATGTTCCTTACGTCGTAACTACAATCCCCTTCCCTTTTCATAAATGTGACCTACCGAATTATACTATTTACCGGATTTGTTATCTCTTAAGCAACACGACGGGTGCCACATGTGGAAGAGGATCTGCTTACCCTTCCGGAGCACCTGAGATCACCCCCAGTTTTGGTGAGGTTCGTGTTGTTTATTCTTTAGTTTTCTATGTTGTGTCTTGAGTACTATTGTTCGTCCCTCTTTTAAACGGTCGCGTTGTTGTCTGACACATTCTCAATTTCCATTCTCAATGTTACAGTACAACGGTGTTTCATAATCCACTACCAATCTGTTGGAAGTGTAAAACTTTGACCGGAGATGTTCATTCCTATCTGAAGGACTAGGGTTACACTAAAAATATGACAGTTGTGGTCCATTCGTTTGATTTGTTTGAGCGTTTGATTTTGCCTTTTGATTAGGGACTCTCCGATTTGAATTTTCCTTGGAGTTCAGTGTTTTTGTGATTTGACTTTTGACAGAAATAGTTTAGTTTTATCAGGCTTTCGTAGACATCTCCATTATTTTAGCTGTCAACGTGTTCCACAACTATTATTTTCAATATAAAGGGGGCAATACTAAGCTTTAAGTCGATGAAAAAGAGACAAGAACATGACAAAATTAAATACTAGAAAAAAAGATGAGCAACAGTTATCAAATAGTCACACGGACATCTGTTGAAACAAGTTGTTTTGTTCCTTCTCCACTAGGCAGTAAATCAAGTTTTGTTGGCATTTTGACCAAAGGAACCGACTTAAATTTCGAAAATTGAAAATGATGGAAATTCATGTCATTTACATTTGTTTAATTAATTTATTCTGTACACATTATTTATAGTGGCCATAAGTCGGAAGAAGTATGTTGCTAAATATTACATATTTTTACTTGTAGTGTTCACTGCAGACCTTGATTTATCTGGTAAGTAAATAAATTGTATTTTAAATGCAAGCAATCTTTAAATGTTTTCATTGTACAAATTAATAGAACTAGTTACTGTAAAGGGATACCATCTATTTACCAGGGATTTAATTGTTTATTGAAAACACGAAAATCAATGCATGCCAGAATAAAGAATTCATTAAAACAAAACCTCTCTCAGTTTGTGTTATTGGACAGGTTAAATATACAGGAATAATAGGCTTGTAATTTATCATTGGAACATAACAGTAGTTGTTGTAATTCAAATTGTTTCCATAATTTATTTCAATTACTCCAACTGTATGCCTACATTTGCAACAAACAAACATGAAAAATGCTATTTACATTTTATTCTTATAACACAATTAGGAACTTTGACATCAAAAGTGAACCAGTTAGCAGACAATTTTTGTTCCTTCTGCGAAAACAATGATACTGCATGTATTGATTTATTTTGTAAGTATGCCACGTTTTGTATTTTTAAAAAAATAATTTGAGTGTGTGTCTTAAAAGCAATTGTATTTTAACTGCATGGACGCAGGTACAGTTAGAGACATGCACAAGAGCTACAACCGAAATATGAATGCAAACGGATAAACACTTTTGTCTATAAAGAAAAAAAAAACATTTCAAGATCAGATATAATATTAAACTAATCAGCTCTATTCTCATTAATTATTGGAAATACTATGTGTAAAAAAATGTTAATTTGTTTTAAGTAAGACAATCATTAATTGTTGATAATGGCACCAGCTCGAAATAGAAGGGCTATAAAAATCAAACCAATTGCTTTCCTTTATCCCAAAGACGCATGGTATCCTTATCTATATAAGCTAGATGTAATGTATGCTCATCACAGGTATTCGATGTTGATCTGAACTTTCCTTTATCCTAAGGCTTACCAAATAGACGCATGGTATCCTTATCTATTCAAGCTAGATTTAATGTATGCTCATCACAGGTATTCAATGTTAATCTGAACTGTCCTCTTTCCTAAGGCTTACCAAATAGACGCATAGTATCGTTTTCTTTGTCAGGAGCCTCTGACCTTTGTTAGTCTTGTATAATTTTTATTTTTTGTTCAATATTATATATTTCGAAGTTTAGTATGACGTCCATAATCACTGAACTAGTACACATTTTTGTTTATAGGCCAGCTGAAGCACGCCTCCAGGTGCGAGATTTTCTCGCTGTATTGAAGACCGATTGGTGGCCTTCGGCCGTTTTCTACTCTTTGGTCGGGTTGTTGCCTATTAGACACATTCCCAATTTCCATTCTCAATTCTTTTTATACAAACGAAGTGTAAAGTACGTTCATTACAGATATTCAAAGTCAATCTGAACTTTTCCCCTTTTCTCAGGTTTACCAAATAGACGTATGGTATCGTTATCTATACAAGCTAGATGTAATGTATGTTCATCACCAGGCATTCAATGCCAAGCAGACCCAGAATGTAAGTTAATAGTTGTCAAAGGTACCAGGCTTATAACCGTATCTTAAGGTCGTACCCAGCACTTTTAAATTGGCTCGTTTAATTTTCATAAAATTTGCAAAATAAGTGCTTTGGCCTGTTGACAAGTTTTCAAAATTTCAAAACATTTGAACCACACAATTTATAGAAATAATTATATTAGAATGGACAAATGATGAATACAAAACAGTTTAATAAACACATACTTTTATGTTGCCATTTGAATGAGGATTCTTCGTTTTGAATTTTGAATTCGTTATTTGTGTTAGTTTACTTTTGAACATTTAGAAGTGTCATTTCTCTTAAATGAAATTACGAGATTCAAACATTGCATAGTGCATTTGCATTTATAATGTACCCTCACTTAAAATAAATAAAAATTATACAGCATATATTTCTATTATGTTATATTTACAGGCTCTACCTCCAGTAATATACAATCTGGCTCAGGTAGGTGTGAGATTATTCATAATTAATTAAAACATTTACATTTTCTTACTTAAAAATTCTTTCTGTTGGTTTTTAATGATAATAATAACTTTAATTTAAGAACTGTTATTGAGTTTTGATCGGCAAACTATGTCTTGTTCTCTTCTTGTCATTGGTTGCTATTTAAAGATGTTCTTGTCCAATATTTTTTTTTTGCTTGTTTGTGATATTGTCACATGTATGATAAAATGCAAACGATGTTTTATCTAAAAAAAACACTAAACACAATTGCAAAGTTTTACGAAACAAAAGTCTGCTTATTCATTGTATAAAGCCTTAGTTTCTTTGTTATTTCAAAATTTACAAGCACTTTTGTTTTAGCAAGGTGTTGTTTCGAATCATCTTCATATCAAAGTACTAACTTCTAAGCTGATAGTCCACTAACAGAGTTATCAGCCTAGTGCTGTGAAAAATGAAAAGAACAAGTTATAAAGTTTATGTATTTTTCTGGATTTATGTCACCAGAAACGCTCAAAGTAAAATATTTTAAAGTTCGTGTTGCTCATTCCTTGGTACTAATTTTATGGATTGCTTTCTTGTCTTTTCGTCGTTTTTCGTTATTTGCCTTGATTTTGTCGGTCTCTCTTCGACATTTTTGTTCTCCATTTCTTATCACCCGTATCTAATCACCAATATTATAACTTTTACAACAACCAAAATGAAATATTTCCTACTATGATATTCTGTAGCATTTAATTTCCTCTTTTGAATTTCTTAAAAATGAATCGTTTAAGTCCTTATGTTTGGATATAGGTGACTGTGAAATAAAGGTACATTACAAATAGAGATATCATGATGTCGTTTTTTTATATATAGACTCATATATTACGTTGTACTCTTTAATGTATAATGACCCTGAATTAAAGATCTCTAATAACGCAACATTTTCCTTACTTATTATTATTATAATTACAGGAGGACCTTCCTCCAGTAAAGTACAATCGAGGTCAGGTAGGTGTGATAATATCCATTATTACAAGTAGTTAGAATATTTACCTTTTCTTCAGATTTTTAATTATTTATATTATAACTTTCAAGAACCGTTATTTAGTTTTGATAAGCAAAGTGTGTTTCATTCTCTGCCTTTCATCGATGGTTATACAAGGATATGGTTGTCTAGTTCTTTGTTTGTCTGTGATTTGGTAATTTCATCAGTGATATACATTGAAAAACATGTGTCATCTGATTCTAAAACTTAAAACAAAAAACAGGAATGTCTATAAACATATTATCTTTAAACAATTTACTACCATTTAGAGAACCTGATACCATTTTTGAGGGTACATTGTTCATATTATCCAAATTTAATCGACGAATTTATGTCCAGAAATGTATTGTGTCATTGACACAAAAGCAAAACACCAGTGAAATATACAGTTCGAAGACTATATTGAAGCATGTAACACCTGTTTCCAGCCTCTTCTGTTGGTGGGATACGACTATATGAAACCTTAACTTAAGTTTCTTAACTGGAGCCCATGATAAAATTCTCGGATTTAGTGGGGTTTATGTTGCTTAGTCATTTCTTGTTTTTTTAAGCACTGGTTTGTTGCGTTTCGTTATTTTTTTTATCATAATTCCGTCAGTCTCTCTTTTACTAACGGGTGCCGATTCTCTCTTTGGAATCTTTCACGTCTATTTGACTCGTTGCTTCACCATTTGTTACTCTTTGTCCTTTTTTTGATTATTTATGCACTTTTGAATTACTGCTGATCCAGTATCTGCAGTTCCTTTTTTCACATGTTATCATGGTAACCACATATAACTTAAAACACTTGTTTCACCGATAGGGTATCTGTTTCGATCGTAATTAGGAAACTTGTATGTATTCTTCCTCTTTCATCAAAGATCAAAGCACCAGTAGCATTTATGGTCGGCATAATTTTGAATTGGCATCTGTCTTCAACATTCTCATCCAGAGTTACCTTTCTTTACGTATGACAATTGATTTAGTCATTGTCCATAAATATACTATTTATTCAAAGTTTGTACCTTAATATATATACCTTGATTTAGCTATATATAATAGTATTTCCAGATTGTTTGGGTTTTACTTCTCTTCAACTTCGTATTTGATTTGACCTTGTCATCTATTTTGATTAAATTGTCACTTATAATAATTATGTACACGACACGTGGGTACTGCATGGTAAATTGTAAGTTTGTTATATTTGGTGAATGTATACAACTGAGTTGATGCAATCACCGGTGAAATTTTTGCACCTAGGGTATCACACGTCTAGAAGTCAGCACGTATGTGTTGACATGAAATATCATTGATGTGTTCCTTTTTCTGTAAATCTTATTGAATTGGTGTTTTTCAAAAGTTGAATTGTTCGAAACACTTTTTTACTTCTTTTGTCCATATATTGCTTTCGCTTTATTTGGAGAAACTTATTGCTATAACCGGTGTAAATTGCTGTTTAATTTTGTATTTGAAGCGAACTTCAAAACTGTTTGATTATAGGGCCAAGTCAGGAATATGACAGTTGTCTTTCAGTTTGTTGTGTTATAGCATTTTGAGAGAATTTGCCATTTGACATGAGACTTTTGGTTAGAAAATTTTGAAAATTTTGTTATTTTACTTTTTGTTTAGCACGTACAAATATTTTAAAGAATTTATGTCTCTTTGAAACGTAGTTTATATCGAAAATGGCATTACGAGCACTCTCGTACCTACATTTTCTTTTCTTTTTTGATTTTCATGTAGTTAAGCAATAGTTTATTGATTGAGAATAGGACTAACAATTGTTAGCAATCTCATGCCTACATTTCCTATATATAATATATATAATATTTTTTTTTAAAGTTAAGAGACTTTATTTATTGTCATTTGACTGGTATAATATGGGCATCGCGGGCATCAATTACGCATTATATTAACTAAATAGATGTAAATCTGATATGTTGATTGCTACTTTTAATAGCATGTTATTAAAGATCATCAGTTTCATTTTCCTTGTTTTCATTTAAAAAAAGTATCATTTTGTGACGAAATGTATTCATTTTGACCTATACTGTTTTGTTTTCTGGGCTGAAAAACAACTTGGGAAGAAATAAGCCTTAAATTTGTAAAATGGTTAGAAATTTAAAAACAATCAACATACGAATTGTGGTACTGGAATCGACGCTATTTATCAATATTGAATTTTGAAAACTTGGACTGAAATTATCGTCAGGAAATTGTCTTAGGATACCGTCGTTTTGATGATTTATTGTCCCTAAAATACTGAAACATTGCCTGTTTTGTTTGTTCTTTTTTACTTTCAAACTATTTATATGTGATAAATCTGTGTAAGATAAGTATGAATAAAAGGAAAGTTAGATTCTAATGCAATTTGTATGTAACAATTTTTTTCATTGGCTAAAAGTTGCCGTCAAATCCACAGTTGACCAGGCGTAACTAAGGAGGGGCAACCATTTTGAAATAATTGAATCAACAAATGTTCGATTACTACTATATAATCGAAAATAAAACAACACCTACCTCGAATTTGCCGTTTTAATGTTATTTTATCCGAAATTGAAGCGTACAGGTAACGTAATAACCTCCAGTTTGTAAGTTTTCATTTCTATGACATCACGTTACCCATGACGTCTTTGCGCCAAAATCATTCATGAAGTTTCGATGATTTTTTTTTATTTGTTAAATTTAGACATTTTTCAAAGTTTTATCGGATTTTTTCATTTTGAAATGCATTAGAATCGGAATAACAGTACTGTAGTTGAAGAGTTGCCACCGTCAATTTTGATTTGACGGTTGCAAATCTCCGTTTTACTGTCTCCGCTACGCGTCGCCAGTAAAACTGCATTTGCGACCGTCAAATCTACAATTGACGGTGGCAACTCTTCAACTACAGTACTGTTATTCCTTAAATATAAAATTGAGAATGAGATGGGGAATGTGTCAAAGTGACAAAAACCGGACCAAAGATCAGAATATACTTGTATGCCGATGAGAAAACAATAAAAAGTCAAGATCTAAAGATCAAAAGAATTCAAGGTATGGATGTTTCTCAAACATGTAAGTTTTAAATGAAATAGTTAACGAATATTGTAAAAAGATGCCAAAGAGGGAATCAAAACTCATGTCGAAGAGAGACGAGCATAATAAAAGCTATTAAATAAAGGCAACAGTAGTATACCGCTGTTCAAAACTCGTAAATCTATCGACAAAAACAACATCGGGGTAACAAAGTAAAACTGAGGGAAATGCATTAAATATTATAGGAAAACAACGACACAACATTAAAATGTAACACACACATCAACGGAATAAGCATTAGACAAAATCCGATGAGAATAACAAATATAGCATCAAAACCAAATACACGAATATGGGATAGAAAAGTACCGAGACACGTCTTATAGTAATGTGAATTCACATTCAAATATAGGAGAAAACAAACGACACAACGTAAAAATGTTACACACACAGAAACGAACTATGATATAACAATGGTCATTTTCCTGACTTGGTACAGGATATTTTTAAAGAAAAAATGATGGGTTGAACCTGATATTGTGGCATGCCACACCTCGCACTTTAATGGCATTGTTAAATATAACATAATATTACAGGACTACAATACAAATAAATAGGAGAACGTATTAGGCAACGAAACACATGAATAATAGATAACAAAAGGCATCAGGTTTAAAATTCAATACGTCAAAAACGCGCCTTATCCACACAAGACTTACCAGTGACGCCCAGATATATAAGTTCGAAAGTCAAAAAAGGGGTACAAAGTTGTACAGCACTGAGGATCAAAAGTTAAAAAAGGTTGTGCCAAATACGGCTAGGGTTTTCTGCTTGTGATAAGAACATCCCTATTATTTAGAACAATTTATGCTATTGCAAACAGTAAATTTTATCAAATGAATATAAAAGACATACATAATAAAACTGAAGTCTTAATTAATTACAGAAAACAAAAACCCGAATACATAATACATTGAAGACCAACACAGAAAATAGACACACCCGACTTATTCCATGCCTCAACGCAAAAAGTCATAAAAATGACATCACATACGAAGTGGTGAAAAGGCACAAAAATTACGTCACACAGACATTTGAATTTCTGAAACAGCACAAAAATGAAGTCACATTTGAAAAACTATATCTCAAAAATAAGATAGAAATAGGATTGATTTAAGGTTATTATAGAACTAAAAACTGATATTACATTTAAACACAATGCACATTGCAATACTAATTAATAGCAATTAACTATATTATATATATGTCCGGTTTGTTTTGAATCTAACTTCAAACATAAAATATGTACAAATTACGTTGAACAAAATCAAAACTAATAAATGAAGGCGATGATTAATTTTCTTTACTATAACACATGAATGTAATAGAAAAAATGTCTATTCACACGACAAATGACAGGACAAACTACTACAAATGAAACTATAAACAGAGCACCACAAATTTCAGGGAATGTCAGGGAAAGGGGTCTAGCATATAATGCTCCAGGTATCGCTTCTGTTGTGTTACTCATCGTATTTGCAACACGACGTTATATTCGTAGATGTTACAATAAAAATATATCCGAGGTCATCTGTGACACAGATATTCCATAACGGTGAACCAACCAATTCGTAGTTTTCAGATAGTGTTGAATTGGAATAGTTGTGAATAGAAAATGTAATCAAATATATATATAATCAAAACATGATTCCTTAAATGACTAGTGCAATTAACTATTCCACACGTAAGCACACCTCTTCATGACAATGACCGGACAATAGGCTGCCATTCACTATATATTGTTCAGTAAAAACTTGAACTTTAATTGCTAATTCACCTACATCACGACTCTATTATATGTAAATAATGTCAGAGATAGGTGCTAACTACTGTTTTGTAATTAAAATAATTGTATAACATATATAAGAGAGCAGGTGCCCGCCTTTGACAACATAGCAGGAACTAACCTACTTACATTTTCAGTTTCATTATCACCTGAAAAGGTGTGAAAAGTCACCAATAGCATGCTGGCGTGCAAATAGATATATAAATATGTTTACGTTGTTAAGTTCAAAGATTTTGTAAAAATAAGAATAAAACGGAGACAAAATCGTTATGCAAGTAGAATCCCTGATTTGCCAGACCTTATTTTTTTCTGTGTGTGTTAATTTAATGTAATTATTATTTCGAGATAAAGAAAATGATGTTAATCATAGAAGGAGTCATAGTAATCCATATCTATACGATATTTCCCCATATTGTTCATCAATTTTTGCTCCTCGATATAACAGATTTGTAAACGCATTTCATTCAAGTAGTAGATTTAGCTAGCTATAAAACCAGCTTTAATCTTGAACTTTCTTCTTTCTATCAGGGATTTTACAGTTGTTTTTCACTGGTTGTAAGTTTTTATGGACTTCTTTTTTTTTTATTTAGCATGGAGTTGTGTATTTAAAAAAATGTATAAATGAAGAAATAAGATTAAAACAGGTCTGATTTTGGTCATGGTGTTGTCTGTGTTTTTATTGGACTTATGGTTATGGGTATTTCGGACATAACGTCAGATTGATATGTAGGTTCTGTGGTTCCATTTAGACACAGATTATTGAAACGTTTGCTTTTTGAAGTTGATGAATGCTAATTTGTGTATCTTGCAACTTCAGACGTTCCAACAATAATCATAAAGAGATGAAGAGGAATAGTCAGTGGGAAATTCGGTTCTCTTGGGAATGTCGATTGTTTGTTGAACAACACGGCGGTCTTAGGGTAGATTATCTGTGTATCGCCATCTTTGATTGTAAAAAAAATTACACAATCGGTTCTTCGCTTGCCAATGCGAATATTTAGACAGATTAAAGAGCAAAATTAAATTGAAAAAAGTAAAATAACAAACGAACTTCGAGGAAAATCAAAACGGAAAGTCCGAATTCAAATGGCAAAATCTAAAGCTTTATCACATCAAACAAATGAATAACAACTGTTCTGTTAAATATAGAAAAATAAGAGATTGATTGCGTTATTTAATCTTTTTTTAACAATACTAAATGTTTGGTTTTGTTCCATTCAATGTTAAACGTAGCTATTGCGTTATTTAATCATTTTTAACAATACTAAATGTTTATTTTTGTTCCATTCAATGTTAAACGTAGGTATATAAGAGAAATCTCTCTTTTAGTAACTTGTATACTGGAATAATAGTGTTACTTTCATTGTTTTTTTTTTTATTGTAGTCAGAAAATAAGTTCTGGGACACCATAATTTTCTTTAGTGTACTTAAAGCATAATATATAAGACCTTACTCATCATATTTTATTACAAATTCGATCTCATTGATTTAATTTATTCACAAAAAAGTAGTTCTTTTATGAATTATCTATGTAACATTATACCTCGTAAAATAGTACGATGACTCATACCTTTGGTTATATTAAAAAAAATGGCAGATAATAAGAATTCGGTTTGAGGAAATATAACTGATGATCCAATTTTCGTAAAACAAATGTTGTCATTAAAGAAAGATCATACCACTTTTTGTTGCAGTTTCAATGAATGTTGTATTTGAATTGGAGTGTTTTTTTGTGTTGAAAAAAGCAAAATGATATTCTCTTTTGATGACATGTATATTTACGGCCATATTTAGGATGCCACATACATGTCCCAAATCTGATATATTTTTTATCATTTCAAAACTCAAATGAAGCCTTATTAATTGTGTTAAGATTTATGCTCTGCTGACATTAATTGAATAGTCCTCATATATTTAACCTCTGTATAAATTTATTTTAAATTTGATGTAAATTTAATAACAAAATACAAACAAAATGAATATTAATCTTTGGAGGAGTTATCCATATCCATCTGATATCTGACCTTATATGGAACTAGGTTCCATTCATACTGCCGTATTGATATAAAAAAGTTAATATTTTTCTTCACAGCTCAATTAGGAAAGCTGGTAATTAAAGTAGGCGAAACAAATATTTTTATCGGAATTATATTTTGATTTCTTGAAATCAGACTTACAAACAAATTGACTATCCCGAAATCTAAGCAATACCTTCGTTTTTGTTTTTGTTTTTGTTTTTATGTTTTTCATTCACACAATTAGAAAATAGATTTAAGAAGATGTACGGGAGTGCCAACGAGACAACTCTCCATCCAAGTCGTTTGTAAAAAAAAACATTATACGTCAAAGTACGGTCTTCAACACGGATACTTGGCTTACACCGAACAGCAAGCTATAAAGGGCCATAAAAAGGAGTAGCGTAAAGCAATTCAAACGGGAAAACCTATAATCTATATAAAAAACAAGAAACGAGAACCATTTATTAACCACATTAATAAACGACAACCACTGAACATCAGGTGCCTTATTTAGGACAGGTGCAAACAAATTCAGCGGGTATAAACGTTTTAATATGTACCAACCTTCACACTTACCTGAAAAAATAGTGTAACATCAAAACAATGACAGATGCATATATACCAATTAAGGTAGCACACTACAAAGATTTTTCATCCCCAATCAGTCATAATTAAACTGGTGTTATTCCACTCATCCTTCTTTAAATTTCATAAATGACGTACCAAAAGAAAGAAGAAGGGTCGTTGTTCTCCTCTTATATTTGATGCGTTTCCCTCAGTTTTGGTTTGTTACCCCGATTTTGTTTTTTTGTCCATAGATATACGAGTTTTGAACAGCGGTAAATAAGAAGAACAAAGACGCTTAATTCATTCAAGAGTGAACATCACAATATAGCAACCAATTACACAACAATTAATTATGGAATAATTATATCATAATGAAATTATCACAATTGGAAAGATTAATCATTCTTCTTTCTTTTGGTACCTCATTTAAAAATATAAAGAAGGATGATATGAATTACATCAGTTTAAAGTTGTCTAATTGGGGGTGAAAAAAATCTTTGTATTGTGCTACCTTAATCAGTTATTTGTAAATTTATCTTTTGATGTGTACTCGCTGACAATGTGAGCATCAGTGGACCGGCTGTGATACAAAAATATAACGGGTCAGTCAACAATGGAGAAACGAATATGCAGTGCGTAAGGGTCAACTTTTTTCACTAACATCGCACATGAAGTTAACTAATCTTAGCTTTCGCAAAGCGGTATTGTCTAATTGTTCGGATATCATGATAACCTAGGGAAATTCTGCAGTTATTTGTGGCTCACATTTATATTTAGATCTGAGTTTCCACTGACAGTCGAAAATGTAAAATTGTCTGTTGCTATTCAAATGTTTAATCTTTTTCTGTTTCGTGAGAAAAAAGTGCGTTATCTGTTCATTCACTATAAATCTTTGTCAGTTAAATTTTCGGAAAAATTTATAATAGTAAATGTTTGAATTTTTGTAATCACTGTAAAAAATGTCCTGTACCAAGTCAGGAAAATGGCCATTGTTATATCATAGTTCGTTTCTGTATGTGTAACCTTTTAACGTTGTGTTTCCGTTGTGTCGTTTGTTTTCTCCTATATTTGAGTGTACTATAAGACGTGTCACGGTACTTTTCTATCCCAAATTCATGTATTTGGTTTTGATGTTATATTGGTTATTCTCATCTGATTTTGTCTAATGCTTAGTCCGTTGCTGTTCGTGTTACATTTTAATGTTGTGTCGTTGTTCTCCTCTAATATTTAATGCGTTTCCCTCAGTTTTAGTTTGTTACCCCGATTTTGTTTTTTGTCCATAGATATATGAGTTTTGAACAGCGGTATACTAC
Organism: Mytilus galloprovincialis; assembly: GCF_965363235.1. Lineage (NCBI taxonomy): Eukaryota > Metazoa > Mollusca > Bivalvia > Mytilida > Mytilidae > Mytilus > Mytilus galloprovincialis. The sequence goes on along the minus strand of NC_134850.1, from coordinate 60,598,770 downwards.
TGTTGCCTTTATTTATATTGATATATAGCTCCATGGCCTTTTACCGCAACGTTCACGTTCATCGTTTAACCCACTTGCTGCCGGTGGGACACATGTGCATGTCCACAACGGCTTTGGCAATTTCCGGGATGACACATATGTCCAAGTTTTTATTTATGCAAGCTTCTCATCATTTCTGTATCTCTTTCAAATAAAAGACCAAAGATGAGCGTTTCCGTAAACTACACGCTCCTTATTTATACCTGTAAAATAAACTCAAGTGTCTTGACAAGATAAATCTCATTTTTAACAAGTTTATCATTTCAAATTAGTTAAAAATTTTGCTAATAAAACTTTATCAAATCTGCGGATTCAAATCGCATCAATAAGCGAAAAAAACAACAACATATGAACAATGAAGAAATGTGATTAATCGTGATATTACATCATCTTAGGCATAGTCAAAGGAGAAATGGGGAATCGCAGTCAATAATTATTCATTTTAGATTCTGTATGCTCGGGAACGCACTGTGACAAAAATTAAAATGGCGTGATACAGCTTATGACGTCAAGTGTGATTTGCCGTGTTTCGCTTTTTGCATAGTTCTTTTAATTATTTCTAAATACAAATTAAAAGGATAAAAAAATGTTTTATACTAAATTTTTTACGGTAAAATAAAACTTATTGCTTTTAAAATTAAAGAAGATGTCTACACACAATGAAAGTCATGTACCGATTGAGTACCTAGGAATTTTAGATAAAATACCTAACATTATTTATGCCTGTAAAACCTTATAAACCTAATTGGAATGCAAAACTACAAACTTCAATAATCGAATAGTCCGAAATAAATAACCTTTTAAACAGACTCAATGCTTTTCACAGGTTACATTATAGACAATCAATTGTTTATTTCTAATGAAAAACTGTTAAACATATTTTTAAAAATTTTAACAGTTTTCTCTGAAAATATACCTCATGCATCGCAACAGCTTGGATATAAATGTTACAAAATGTTTCATTTGAAATAATAATGTCGTTTGTGACAATTTTACTTTTGACTTTTTGAACTAAATGATGAAATGGTATGTAATGTATCTGGTAGATTAAGTCGTCCAAGCTGTTGCGAGGCATGAGGTATATTTTCAGAGAAAACCTTTTAAGTATGATAAACACCAAAAAAATTATAAAACAAGAAGGAAAAAACTTTTAAACTGGAGCTCAGAAAGTTTCAACACAGCTGATAATATACGAATTAAGCATTAAATAACTTGAAAAGTACATTTGTGTCCGTGTTAAAAAAAAACCTGGTGTACTTTGAAAATTATAGGCGTCACAATAGACCAATGTTATTTTCATTTTCCAACAATGCTTTACCATTTAATATAAGGTTCTTCGTATCGTCAATGCTGTCCTGGTTTATCTTTTTATAACATTAACGGTACCATTGTATGCACCAGTTGTGCATTTTGACAATTAGTGTCTTTTCGGTGATGCTCGGTATGAAAGTATATATAATCCTTTAATTTAGAATAATTTCCAAAATTTTGTAACAGCAAAGTTTAATAACATAATAACCGTATCGTCATGCTAGTTTCGAAGTAGGGCTACTTGGCTGGTGATACATGCGGGACTAGCAGTCCAATAACAGAAGTATCGACACAGTGATAGTAATACCATAAACGATTCAAATTGTGGTTGACCAGATTAGCCTTATATGTTAACTAGTTTCATCTTAAGCAAGTTAAAAAAAGACGCTGCTTTTGGGATGTTCAGTTTATTGCTACTTAGTTTTTATTTTTGTCCCTAAAGCACGTTTTACTTAGTGTGTGCTTGTCTTGTGGAAGTTATTTGACTACAAGAGTTTTGTCAATTAGATGTTAATGTCTTTTGTGAAAATTTTAGTTTTGACTTTTTGAACTAAGTTGTTATAGGGTATCTAATGAATCTGCTAAATAACGTTGATTATAGACATGGAAAATGATCTTTAAGAGAGAGTAGGAGTTTCAACACAGACGATAAAAACGTGAATTGAGTATTACACAACTCGAAAAAATACCTTTAATCCTTGCACATTGCAGAGTCTGAGAGTCAACTCAAGACTAATTTTATATTCATTTTCCAACAATGCTATCCCATTTGAGTAAGATTTTTTGTTTCTTTTTTCTAATACTTTATCTAGATATGTTTATATCATCATCATCCAAGACTTAGACAAGTTTCATAATAGACTCTGATGTCATACTGGGTTGATACCTATGTTTTACATTTCCTTCTAGGTGATCAGTTGGTACTGTTTAATTTGGATGTTCTTACAAGCACTTTGCCTGCCTTTTAATTGTTATTTGAAAGGTTAATGTCTTTGTGACAATTTTATTTTTGACTTTTTCAACTAAATTGTAAAAGGTATGTTGGACATCTGCTAAATACATTTGAGAATAACCATTACTCATAATCTTATATAGCTTAAATAGAAATTTCCTGACGGCTGATACTATATGAACTAAGCATTAGACAACTTAAAAAGTACTTTTTTGATCGCTATTTCATTTGGGATTAGGTTCTTCTTAATTTCACTTTTCTATTTCGTTTGTTTATTTGTACTATTTACTTGCAAGACTTTGACAAAAGAAAAGGAAATTCAGAAAAAAGTTATTTCGACCGAAGAAGTTTATAAAGTGTTTGTTTTCTTCATTTTTATGCATATTATATATACCGCGTATTGCACCCAGGGCTTTCCATTTATATTCATATCAAGTAGACATTTCAATATATCAACCTTGATTTTTCTTTGCTCAATCGATTTACCAGATTTGAATATCAAACCTGGTTTTATAACTACCTAAACATCACATTTGCATGGCAGCCGCAAAGTATAGAGCGAGCTTATACACCAACAATTTTGTGTTTAAATTGTTTTTTAAAAATTGAATTCTTCGACAATATGATGGTCTGTGTCGAATACATTCACCATTTCAATAAATTAATTTTTATATTTGCAAAATCGAAAGTCAAACCTAACGAAGGTATACTCAGGGAAAAAGGAAAATCCTTCTTCAGAAAAAGGGCCAGAAGATATTAAAAAAAAAGATTTTACGGAAAATTTGAAGTATGAGCAATTATAACCTAACAAAACTAATTATGGTTTTATCTACTTATATTTATAATTCTGTTTTTATTTTAAAGCATGAGTACAAACAACATTTAGAACAGATAGATATCGTATGTTAATTTGACATTAATTGATTTCGTGGACTAATATCCGTAGTTTTGCTTGTCGGGTGATGCATGTATAGTAGGAGACGCTTTCATGTCGACAAATCAGGGGTTGAAGTCATAACACTTTGCTCAGTGCTTGGAGCACAAAAATCAATCTCGAAACATGAAATCCAGCATTTTGATTGGTTGATTTTCGAGTACGAGTACAAAAAACTGACTCGAAAGTTTTACGACAGCAATACCTGCTCATTTTGGAGTTCATGCTATTCCTACAGTTTTTGTTTGTAAACATTTGATTTGGCTTATGATTCTATTTATGAGATTCGAACAATGGCACACTGCTGATGTCTTCATTTCTAGAAAACGAACAGAAGGGACAAAAGTAGTTGTTGAAGGGATCATAGTAATTAGTATATACATTTAACATGTATATCCATTTCTCTTAATTTGTTTCGTATTTTGTGTTCATGTTGATCTCTTTGTCCTGTGTGTTTTTTTAGGAAAAATTGCCTTCTTGTCTGTCTTGTATTTTCAATGACAAATGCAGAAATCGTATAACTGAAAAGGTGTCACGACTATTTTACAAAACTGTAAGATGTCCGAATATCGATGTTTTAATGAAAAGCTTGAAATCTATAACTTAATGCATCACTAGTTAACAGGCATACGTGACAACTGAAAAGTTTGAATAGTCACGTTAATTAAAGGGGGCGGTTTGATAATTTGGATCTACATGATATACCCACTTACGAAATACATTCGATTAAATTTACAGTTTTTCCTTAATGAAAACAGAAACCAAAATGACAGAAAACAAAGTTCGAATGAATTCTTGATCATCTTGCCTATTTTCCAAGTGTTTAGCACTTACAAACAAATTTTTACACAAGCATTTTATCTATCCATCGCCAGGACACACAACCTACCTGTCTGATCCGAATATATATTTTTGTTATTCCAGAAATAAATAAGTAACCGCTCAACACTCTTGATTTAAATGCCATATTTAATATCGAAACAGTACTTTCCTTAACACATAATCAATTGACCTACCCTAAGAAATAATCCTCCATGTCATGCCAATACGGTGCGTCTCCTACCACATAATAATTTACCTGTAAAGCGCCGTGTAAAGCAGATTAACACCTAGACACATACTTAGCTAATCTGCTCTATGTCATATCAAGATGATGCTTACCTTACCACATACTTGGTTTAACTGATCCATTGACATGTATGGAAGGTGCTTACCCTACATCATACCTAATTTACCAATCTATTTTCATGTAAGAAATGTGCTTACCTTACCACAAACTTGATTTAACTGCTCCAATATTGTTATGTCATGATGTTGTTAACATTACCACATACTTTTTATACCTGCTCCATTGTTATGTCATGGTAGTGGTTACCTGACCACATGTTGATTTGTCTGCTCTATTGTCATGTCATGATGGTGCTTACCTGACCACATGGTTGGTTTACCTGTTCCATTGTCATGTCATGATGGTTACCTGATCACATACATGGTTTACCGGATTCATCGTCATTTCATGATGGTGCTTACCTTACCACATACTTGATTCACCTGTTTATTGTCATGTCAGAAAGGTACTTACTCTATGACATGCTTGATCTAATTGTCATTTGTCATGCAAGTAAAATACTCATTATTCGACATACCCGATTTACGGGTCTTTTGTCATGTAAGTAAAATACACATTATTCGACATACCCGATTTACCTGTCCATTGTCATGTAAGAAAGGAACTTGCCCAACCACATATTTGGTTTGGTACTCTCTTGTCACAAAAAAAAAATATATCCCACCTCTAATTTGCTGTCACATATTTGTACGATGTTAATTTTACACCATACAACCTCCTTATGCCAAAACGGATTTTAGCAAACAATGCATTTTACATCTGGTCATGAACAAGGATAGGACTAACAATACTTTATTTTCTTGCGTAGTGCCATGAAGAAACTTAATCACGGAGTTCATGCGCCTGTCATTCTTTGGGAAAGAACTTTTCTTGTCACGAAATAGCAATGCTTATCTCATATCAGAAAGGACCTAACCTCGTAACACCCTTTATGTCGCTATCATACATTTGTATTTAATTTGACCTTTTAAATGTTCTGATTAAAGCGTTAATGATATGTCTAGTGTATATTAAAGCATGTCTGGAGGGCAAAATCAAAGGCCTACATTTTTTATAGTTTTAAAATGCAAGTTAACAGATGACGCAATTATTACGACCATCATTTACTGTATATTGATTGTCCATGCAATGTAAGATCTGGGTTTGAGTTTACGCGAATATTTTTTTCTCTAAAATTTTGATTTGTATATTCTTTATTAAATAGCGAGATGTCAAGGTCGCAACAACTGTTAAGTTGTTATGATTTTAATTGCATTTTAATAGACAGGAGTAGGTCTATTTGCTTATTCTTACTACAGTTTTAGATTTGTGTATATAGTATAAATAAAAAGATGGGGTATTAGTGCCAATGAGGCATTTCTCCATCTTAGTTGCAATGTTTGAAAAGTTAACGAATATAGGTCAAAGTACGGTCTTCAACATGGAGCCTTGACTCATACAAAAAAGCAAGATATAAACATCCCGAAAATTGCATGTATGAAAATGACACTGAACAGAGTAGGGTTAGAAATCATTTTGTCCTGGATTTCAATACAATGCAAATCGTGACGTTATTTTTATGTTCCGTTAAAAGTTCGTAAATTTCAATTATATTGTTCGTAATTTTTCTCTTGTTGCGTTAATCTTTAAAAAGTGTCAAACATTCTCTATAATTCATTTATGCTACTTGATTTTATTTATTATCTGTTATCATTGCACATTTACACCTGAGATTTAAACATGCCATAAGATCCTTACTGATTTGGCAGTGTCAATGGATACGTTCCCGTCAATGAAAATAAGAATTTATGAATTTAGTGCGTCGAAGAGTCTTTTTATATTTGTCTTTATCAGGAACGTTCTGACTAAAAGAAGATTTTTGTTCCCTTTCAGACGAACCAGCTGCAGCAAAGTTAGTAACCTGTAAAGGGATTGGAATGTTCGCGAATCCTGCCATGGATATATGGTGTCAAATTGTTTGTCCTCAAGGATTTTGTCCGCCATCTCACTGTGAATGTAAGACATTTTGAATTTTTTTTTTAATCCTGGATGAGGTTAACTATAGTTAATGCAGTTGGTAATATGACAGAATATTTTTACAGAATCATTATTATATTTACACTTAATTTCCATAAATGGATACTAACTGATTTTTGTTATTCAGTAACTGCAAAAAACTCTTTCCTTTAGAAACTTTTAATTTAAATTGAAGAATGTACTATTTTTTGTCTGCATCATATTTATGATAACTCAAGCATTAACACCTGTAAAGAAAGGCCGCAAACCATTAGTTTACCTATACAATTTAGATTTGAAGAAAAGCGCACGCTAAAACTTATAAATCTTGTATTATTACTCTAATCAAATCAATTAAAATTAATATATAGATTTGGATAACGCTATGAAATAAATAAAACATGTATGTGAGTGTATGTTTATTTTCTATTGTCCTTAGTTTTTTTTAGGATAAGTAAAAAAGCCCTTTGTTTTCATTTTACATTTCATCTAGCATGTATCAGCATTTAAAAAGATTCTAGCAGTCTTTTGTAACTGTGAAAATAACGGATCCTTTCACTTCAAACACAAGCTTATATTTGAATCCTGTTTCAGTCTTACAAGGAACTAATATTTACTTCTATATTTTACAAACTAGGTGGAGAAGTTATCCAAACAACTATGCCAACTACGGAAAGTACCCATACTGCTTCAGGTATGCTTGAATTTTTATGACTAGTCTTTTTCCATGTCAAAGTTCAAAGAGAAGGTATATTTTCCCTTGAACAAATAAACTTATATTGACATTTGTTTAATTCTTATTTAGCTTGGTATTTTTGATCTGTTTTAGCTGAACAATGCAATGCATATATTGGATTAATCAATGTCATTAACAACAACTTAATTCATTTCTTCTTGATTTGGGAAATTATAAAATGAAAGTATATTTTACTATGTTTACCGGGATTAATCTGCATATATAATTCAACTTCATCAGGGCTATATAAGATTAAAATTTAACATAGACAAGCCAGAGTAAGATTTTTAGATGGGTTTTCATTATCTTTTTTTTAGGCGCAGATTTGTATTCCGCCAATGCCATGAATGGTATTATGTGTTCAGTTTGTAACCAACAACCAAAATATTCAGACTGTTCTACGAAATATTGCAACCTATATAATCAAAGTGAGTAAAAAAAGATAATAAATTTGTACAATAAAAAAGACACACTGATAATGGAAACTATAAACTTAGTTCATATTTTATCGTAAAGTATTGTATTGAATATATGTTAGAGTGCCCTGTGTCTGTCTTCCATTATGTGTATATTCCCGATTGTCCCGCTAAGTCATAACAGTTAAATCTGCTGCCCTTTGTGCAGATTCAAATTTATGTTTCCCCCTTTAGATTTATGTCCCATGGCGTCTTGCATTAATCTCAAATGCATGGTCCTTTGTTTATTCAGATCGGTTTCCTTTGACTTAATATACTAAATACACCCAACCCTTATTTATATCTATGTTCGTTGTGTTACAACAGATTATTAGAATTTATTCCGTAAGGAACAAATACTGTAATGTTTGTCCCAGTGGACATAATAGTACAGAATATTACATGGCGCCTCTTTAAGAGAGAAAATTCAGCCATTAATTATTAAATGCTTGTCGAAAAGGCAATATACTCAATTGTAGACTCCTACTGAACTGCGTTGGCTTTAAAAGCAAAATAGCAAATATACCGAACTCAAATTCAAAACGGAAAGTCTTTCATCAAAACAAAAATTAAAAGCTTAAATGCAACATTAGAATTTAAAAAGGGTCATATTACTGGCTTGATTAGGGCACAAACCATGTACATACAAAGATTAATATACAAACATAACTATCAGTCAGTGAATTCCGCAATTGGGAAAACGAAACATTTTCTCATTAAACTTGCACAAAACTTTAATTAAGAAACGGAGATTTGGTTCCAAATGTTTTTATTTTAATATTTATTTATATTTTGAAACTTTATTTTAAGACCCTAATTAGAAATTACATGAATAAGTTGATCACATCTTTCGATCAAACTGACTTCTGAGTAACTGGCAAATCACAGAATAAACATGTAATGTTAATTGCAAATTATATTATAGCAGGTTTTTCTACAGTAATTAAAATCTATTTTTGATTTTACCGTTGACCTTCGATATGTTTTTGACAACAACACATCTACTCGAAGTTGTTTTGAAAATTATGACTTATACCAAGAAGGCAGTGCATGTGCACGGACATAGATTTGTGACGACGTCTATGACTCAATATAGAATTAGACATAGATTTGAGAAAAGGACTTAAATTTGAGACTGGACTTTAAAAACGCAAAACGCATTTGAAATTTTTGTTTTCCGAATCATGATTGATCTGCATATATCTACAAGTCATGCTTACTATACCTCTGATCATAGATTGTTCAAATGAGGCCTTTGAAATAAGTGTAATTATTTTCTTTCGGAGTGTCAAAATCTGTTTTAAGTTTTCGATAAATTGCATTCATATATTGGTGATTTGAATCTGTTTATAGTTTTGATGTTTCTACCTTATATACCACTTTGCATCATATTCTTGTTTAGTAAAAATTCATACACCTTATTAAATCGGCATTTAAAACTTCAAAATGCGAATATATATATTCAAACTTTTTTAGGTCATTTTTTTTTAGTAACAAAATGACATTTGTCTCATTTTGAACACGGTATATGAACAAATAGTTGACTGTGTAAAAAAGTAAAACTTTGATATATTTTTTGATTCATTGGTTGATTGAGTATTTCATTTATATATTCGTCCTCACTGATATGATGAGTTAAGATCAACACAAATTCAGAGGCATCCATTAGAGTTAACAACAGTCAAAAACCCTTATCAAAACATTTGATACTGATATGATGAGTTAAGATCAACACAAATTCAGAGGCATCCATTAGAGTTAACAACAGTCAAAAAACCTAATCAAAACATTTGATACTGATATGATGAGTTAAGATCAACACAAATTCAGAGGCATCCATTAGAGTTAACAACAGTCAAAAACCCTAATCAAAACATTTGATACTGATATGATGAGTTAAGATCAACACAAATTCAGAGGCATCCATTACAGTTAACAACAGTCAAAAACCCTAATCAAAACATTTGATTGTGGTGACTTTCCTAATCAAACTCTTCTATGCAAGCTTGTGTCGTTATTATATATAGAACATGTACATTTGTAATTTATTATTTTGCAGATTTAGAAGAACCACAAGATTCTTTCAGTAAGATTTACTACTACTATTCAAGTTCATTTGAGTTCCAGTTACTTTCAAAATGATTCATTAATAATCGAAACGGTATATGTGTTATCTAATTTTTATACCCCCGCTTCAAAAAAGGGGGGTATACTGTTTTACCTCTGTCTTTCAGTCCGTCCGTCAGTCCGTCAGTCAGTCCGTCCCATGAAACTTTCGTCACATTTTTCTCAGGAACTACACATCCACCCTTTCTGTAATTTGGTATCAACATTTATATATGTCAGCCATACCGTGTGATGCGTTTTCAGATTCATCACTTGACAACTTCCTGTTTACCGAACACTTGTCTGATTTTACACATGATAGCCAAGTTGAAAATTTTCGTCACATTTTTCTCAGGAACTACAATACAAGGATTTCTGAAATTTGGTTTCAGGATTTATATAATTCAGCTATACCGTGTGATGCGTTTTCAGATTCATCACTCGACAACTTCCTGTTTACCGAACACTTGCATATTTTTACACTATTAATATTATCCACTTGCGGCGGGGGTATCATCAGTGAGCAGTAGCTCGCAGTTTCACTTGTTTATTATATACTAAGAAGAACATTCTAGTAAAGTGTATGTGAAATACATTCAATGACAATCAATGTTGATTAAACCATCCATGATATTTATATCAACCACGGTCTCAAATGCTTAATTGAAAGTCTATTATGTATGATGTCAAGTCATCGATTTGAATCACATGATACACAAATCAACTTTCAAACAATATAATCCCTCGATCAGAGGTCTTATGATTGTATTTGGGTCAGGTTGATACGCGTGTGACATTGAAAAAACATATGATATTATCTATTTATCCCCTTTGGCATAATTTCAGATAAAATATTCAGCTACTCCCCAGAAATGTTCTGCCAACTAGCAACTACAAAAGGGGATACAAATTTACAGAAGATCTTTTGTAAGTATAATGTATATTGTTGATCTCAGATAAAAAGGTATAACAAAAAATGTAAAATTAGAAAGTTCTAATATAACATCTTATATCAAAGAGGCGATGTAATCACAGAAGTAGGAAATACACTTACAACGCTTTGGCTAAAAAGAAATAAAAGTATACCGTCTAACAGATAAAACAAGTACACAAAACACAACAGAGAAGACTAAAGACTGGGCAACATGAACCCCATATTTAAGGGGGGGGGGGGTTTATCGCAGGTGCTCTAGGAGGGTAAGCTAATCACACTGTACACGAGACAGAATCTATTATATTGTTGTGTCTATCAGAACGATAAACAAAACTTTGCTGTACATGATAGCAAATTCTATTGTATTGCTGTGTCTATCAGAACGATAAACAAAACTCTGCTGTACACGATAGCAAATTCTATTATATTGAAGTGGTTATCAGAAAGATAAAAAAACTCTGCTGTACACGATAACAAATTCTATTATATTGCAGTGGCTATCAGAACGATAAACAAAACTTTGCTGTACACGATAGCAAATTCTATTATATTGTAGTGGCTATTAGAACGATAAACAAAACTCTGCTGTACACGATAGCAAATTCTATTGTATTGTAGTGGCTATCAGAACGATAAACAAAACTCTATTGTACACGATAGCAAATTCTGTTATATTGTAGTGGCTATCAGAACGATAAACAAAACTCTGCTGTACACGATAGCAAATTATATTGTATTGTAGTGGCTATCAGAACGACAAACAAAACTCTGCTGTACACTTGTATTACAGTGACTACCGGATAAAACTATCGGATAAAACTTTGCTGTACACGATAGCAAATTCTATTGTATTGCAGTGGCTATCAGAACGATAAACAAAACTCTGTTGTACACGATAGCAAATTCTATTGTATTGCAGTGGCTATCAGAACGATAAACAAAACTCTGCTGTACAATTGTATTACAGTGACTATTGGATAAAACTATCGGATAAAACTATCGGATAAAACGCTGCTGTAAACGATAGCAAATTCTATTGTATTGCAGTGGCTATCAGAACGATAAACAAAACTCTGCTGTACACGATAGCAAATTCTATTGTTTTGCAGTGGCTATCAGAACGATAAACAAAACTCTGCTGCACACTTGTACTACAGTGACGATTGGATAAAACTATCGGATAAAACTCTGCTGTACACGATAGCAAATGTTATTGTATTGCAGTGGCTATCAGAACGATAAACAAAACTCTGCTGTACACGATAGCAAATTCTATTGTTTTGCAGTGGCTATCAGAACGATAAACAAAACTCTGCTGTACACGATAGCAAATTATATTGTATTGTAGTGGTATATGTTGCCTTCGTTATCACATTCTTTATCGTCTATCGATAAAGCAGAAGTAATAGATATCCCAGATCAAAACCTTATGTACACTTGTATTACAGTGACTATCGGAAAGGTAGAAAAAACTCTGCTTTTAACGATTACAAAATATTTTGTATTGCAGAGGCTATCGGAACCGTAAACAGAGCTCTGCTGTACACGATTACAAAATATTTTGCATTGCAGTGGCTATCGGAACCGTAGACAGAGCTCTGCTGTACACGATTACAAAATATTTTGCATTGCAGTGGCTATCGGAACCGTAGACAGAGCTCTGCTGTAATCGATTACAACTTATATTGCATTGCAGTGGCTATCGGAACCGTAGACAGAGCTCTGCTGTACACGATTACAAAATATTTTGCATTGCAGTGGCTATCGGAACCGTAGACAGAGCTCTGCTGTACACGATTACAAAATATTTTGCATTGCAGTGGCTATCGGAACCGTAGACAGAGCTCTGCTGTACACGATTACAAAATATTTTGTATTGCAGTGGCTATCGGAACCGTAGACAGAGCTCTGCTGTACACGATTACAAAATATTTTGCATTGCAGTGGCTATCGGAACCGTAGACAGAGCTCTGCTGTACACGATTACAAAATATTTTGCATTGCAGTGGCTATCGGAACCGTAGACAGAGCTCTGCTGTAATCGATTACAAAATATTTTGTATTGCAGTGGCTACCGGAACCGTAGACAGAGCTCTGTTGTACACGATTACAAAATATTTTGTAATACAGAGGCTTTTGGAACCGTAGACAGAGCTCTGCTGTACACGGTAGCAAAACAGTTGATCTGAAATTCAATCGCGATCAAAGACCGTAGTGAATCCGCAGTGAGGAAAGTAGGTTCGTTATATAGATTAATAACCATTTTAGTTGTAACTTGTTTCTAATTGTATTGTAGGTGATGGTGATCAAGCCGTAATTCTATCAGAGTTGGAATCGGTCATGTGTACAGCTTGTCAAAATGTTGGTAATGGAGCAGGATGTGAAGAGTACTGTGTGTCTTAATGTTTTCTTTAAGATATTAAACATCATACATACGTCAAATAAACAATCGTTTTCTGTTCTTGAACTGGCTAACAGATAATTTATTTCAGTTGCAATTAGTGTTTAACGGTCTAAAGTTACTGTGTTATAATTTTTTATTCAGTGAAAATTAATTAAATATATTTGGTATTTTATTTAATAAGACCAAAAGGGATTTAACAAAGAACATTGAGTTCCAAATAAAGATTAAAATGAACTTCAATGTTTGGAATCTGTCTTGGTTTCGTTCGTGTTTTTCTTTCTTGTGATATATGTCTACAAAAGAAGTTATTAAAGGACATTTTTTTTTTATGTTTGTTCGTCATACATTTCACAGGTACTACTCAAACAAAAGATTGACTTTATATTTGGCAGCTTGATTGTGAATTGTTATAACTGGCGAGTTCTTTACAGGTCTATCAGACACCTTCTTCCCGTCTAACAATACTTAGCCTTTACAATATTCTTTTCCATTACTACTAAACAGAACAAATTTTGGCTGCAATTTGAAAGTGTTTATAAAGATTGAATGAGCGTGTTTCTGATATCATAGGAAATTACCTCTTGTGTTCTAATACTAGTACTTTGAAATGAGATTGGGAATGCTCAGCATGACAACACGTGCAGTGTCTTATTTGTTTTTACAAAGCGGTTTGATATCTTTTAACAACTGATCAAAGACAATGACAAGGCTCATCATTAAAAAATGTTTAAAAAATGAAGTAGACATTTCCCTATATGATTTCTTGTAAAAAATGGGAAGAAGAATCTGATCCTTAGTTTGTCTGCATATCTTTTACGACACTTCAGAAAGTATATTCAACAACCTAATCTCGTTTAGGTATATGACAATACTTGTCCATTCGTTTTTTATGTGTTTTGCCATGTAATTATGGACTTCCCAAAATGATTTTCCTCTGAGTTCAGTATTTTTGTGATTTCACTTTTTAATACAATATTTCTTCACTTGACGCTTTGTAAAACTCGCGTTTGCTACATGAACATTTAACTACTTCGAGTGGAGAAATATTTTTTCACACTCGGTGCTGTTATAGAGTTTTATGTATCCATTTTGAACAGTATATTGATGTATAACACCCGAAAAACTGTAGAGCTGTTTTATCAAAGCAAACCTAGAGAAAAGCCTCATTCATCTAATGTCAACTTCGACTTAGGTAGTTGAACCTAAAGTTTCTTTATAATTTCCGAATCAATCAACGGAGAATATTTAAAAGGTTTGCAACAAATTCATGTCAGCACATACGCACGAGATACTAACTAAATGGTACCCACAGTGGTTAACGATTTCCAAAGAGTGGCGAAAGATACTAGAGGGACATTCAAACTCATACATCGAAAATAAACTGACAACGTCATGGCTAAAATAAAAAAAAACATTACTAAATAAAGGCAACAGTAGTATACCGCTGTTCAACACTTCTATTTCTATGGACAAGATTTTTTTTAAACACAGAAACGATAGTACACAAGACACAACATAAAATACTAAAGACTAAGCAACATGAACCCCACCAAAAATGGGGGTGATATCAGGTGCTCAGGAAGGGGAAGCAGATCAAGCTGGGATTTCTACCAGGTGCTAGTAAATGACATTACTACTTAACCAATTTTGTGCAGCAGAGTCGCTTTTCTTGATTTACCCTCATAAGGAATGTTTAAAGCAAAATGTTTGATGAACCCAGTGATAGCCATAAAAGAGGGACGAAAAACTAGTATACCAGAGGGACAGTCAAACTCATTGATTGGAAATAAACTGACAATGCCATGGCTGAAAAATAAACTGACAAACAGACTAATAATGGTACACAAGACACAACATAGAAAATTAAAGCCTAAGAAGCACGAATCCCACCAAAAACTGGGGGTGATCTCAGGTGCTCCGATAGGGTAAGGTAGCACTCCCCAGTTAGGTGTGTAGTTTCGCATTTTGGCCTCTGTGGATATTTGAAATATAAGAACTAGTGTGCAATACAAGTCATTTTTGGAAAGCTAGATTACAATAGCCTTCATAGGGGGTTTATATAAACATCAAGATTATGTAATGTATGTAATATAGGCTGTTTTCTGTATGACAGTCCGTATTTGTATATTCATACCAATCATTGGTCCGGCAATAATTGTAATGCTTTTCCAACTTTTTGTCGCACGAGCTTTGTGATTAAATTTTACGAAAATATGAGGCAAAAGACACCCATTTTTTATTTAATTATTAGGTAGATGAATGTCAACAGTTTCTGAAAAGGTATCACTCAAAGGGATTTAAATTCTAGTTTGATCCATATTGCGGGGATATGTGACATTTTGTCTCCTTTTTGCAATATTTTAACTATTGAGTGCTACCTCAGCAGATCCTGATCCACATGTAGTACCTGTCGTGTTACTTACACTATTACAAATCCGCTACATAGTCTAATTTTGTAGGTCACATTCCTACACACTAAAATTGCTTAATGTTAAAACGGGACCTGACAATTCCATTTTCAACTTTGCCTTTAGAAGTTGGAACTTAAGCTTCTTTATAATTTAGTAATTTATCAACAGTAAATAAAGAAAACACTTCATTAATATCATGCAACAAAAGTATTTCTCTGGGTTTATCTTCATTTAGAATGCTACAACAAAATATATGACAGCCAAGATGTATACAACTTAAACGCACGAAGAGCAAAGTGATCATACAGGAAGTCGACCTACACAAATAGTCAAATTTGTCTAAGGTCAACTCTACTTGTGGCCATCCTTCCTTAATGATATATTAATTTATCAAAGGGGAATTTAAATAAAGTTTGTTACAAATCATGACAGCACCAAAGCCCTGAATTGGTGCTATCATTTCGGATTACTTAGTAGCAGCCTGATTTAAATCCACAAATCTAGATCACAATTAGCCTTTTTTCTATAATTCTTTTCAAACCTTTCGTGGAAAATAACCTTAAAAAACATCCAGGCCAACAACACAAGTTCATCTCAATTAAGACAGATATGTAAGTCCATTCATTGACGTCAATATAGGATATTTGTGATATCTTTTTATATTTGTTTATAAAAGGACAAACATGTTTTTAAGTTCATAATTTACTCTAGATGTTCTAAATGTTTTTAACTTATTTCCATCGATCGAATTCTAAAAAGACTATTTCATACTAATGTGTAAAATATTTCGAATTATTCAATGTTACTTGATGCAGAGTAGGTATGAATTCCATTGAGTTGGAATCAGTCATGTGTGAAGATTGTCAGAATATGGATAAGGGAGCAAAATAGGAAGAGTACAGTGTTTTCTGATCTTGATTTCAATACAAATGTATATTAAACAATATACTTGTTTCAATAAAAAAATACATATTTTTTTAGGACCCCTGCTGCTGTCTGTCACTAAAAAAAATACTTTGATAAATTTTTTAAGGTCTCAATGAAATTTTTCAATTAGATTTTGATTAACATAAGTGATAATATTATTATATCTGGGCGTCACTTTTAAGTCCTGTGTGGACAAGGCGCGTTTTTGGCGTATTGAATTTTAAACCTGATGCTTTTTGTTATCTATTAATCATGTTTTTCTTTGTCTAATATGTTCTCCTATTTATTTGTATTGTAGTCCTGTAGTATTATGTTGTCATTTCAATGTTATATTTAACTTTGCCATTAAAGTGCGAGGTTTGGCATGCCACAAAACCAGGTTCAACCCACCACTTTTATTCCCCTTTAAAAGTTGCCTGTACCAAGTCAGGAAGATGGCCATTGTTATATTATTGTTCGTTTCTGTGTGTGTTGCATTTTAACGTTGAGTCGTTTGTGTTTTCTCTTATTTTTGAGATATTGAGATCAGACGTGGCACGGTACTTGACTATCCCAAATTCATGTATTTGGTTTTCTTGTTATATTTGTTATTCTCGTGGTGTTTTGTCTGATGCTTGGTCCGTTTCTGTGTGTGTTACGTTTCGGTGTTATGTCGTTGTTCTCCTCTTATATTTAATGCGTTTCCCTCGGTTTTAGTTTGTTACCCCGATTTTGTTTTTTTGTCCCTGGATTTATGAGTTTTGAACAGCGGTATACTACTGTTGCCTTTATTGATACTGATACAAACAAACATGTTGTTTTTATTTAAAAAAAAAACACATGCATTAAAATGGATTCCTAATAAAAATTAAAAGTTCCCATCTTCTAAATTTGTTTTCGATTTGTTTTCTTTTTATTCCTGTGAAATGTTTAATTGAGGAAATTTTATATTTCAATCACGTTTTCTGTCGTACTGTTATAACTCGTATGTTTGGCATCTTGGCTGTGAAGTGTTGTTACATGCGAGCTCTTTAAATGTCTAATATGCACCTCGTTATGCGATTGAGATATGCTCAGCACAACACCGTTTAGAGTATTGTATATTTCTGATTTTGCTCAGCGGTTTTCCTTAAGAAATTTTTGGTCCTAAATGCTTTTCAAATTCATTTGGACCTTTTAACTTTTTTTATTCGAGCGCCACTTCTTCTTCTTTCGTAAATCCCTCAAATATTGGAACACTTGGGAATAAATCCAATATCTATATATTTTTAAAATCACTAAAATAGTCGAATAATCCTCCACCAGTAGAATAGTGTATTTACATCCACAAGTGCAAAGTTTAAAATTCTAATTCTGTACACCAAGCAATGACTTACTCAAATGTGCACTTAGTATAGTTAAAATCTAAAAATCATATTGTCTGTAAAATCCTAGAATTTAACTTATCTTATATCACACAGGGATCGTCAGACTCACAATAGACTACAAGCATTAAGCACTGATGAGTCTTTTGTAGACGAAACTCGCGTCTGGCGCAAATACAAAATTTCAAAATTGGTATCTATAATGAATTTATTGATATCTGTTAGATGATCATGCATACAAAAGTATGACAAGGTAATTTATTGTGTCCCTTGAAGTCGAACTTGTATCTTCAATGATTTAAGCTTCCAAATTGTTAACTTTCCATTTCTAATTAGAAATATGTCAGAAGCCCCATTTTCTAGAACCTGTATTTCCTTTTAAGATTTCCCTGATAGAGAGTTGCTTCTCACAAGGATCACATTGAAGATTGAAATTGGAAACGTGTGAACAAGTGGTGTGCTTAAGCTGGTCTCTAATCAAAAATGTATACTAGGTCAGTGATAATGGACGTCATACTGAATTCTGAAACCTCACAAGTAAGCTATTTAACCAAGAGTTCCAAGTGTTGATGTTGAGATCATCCCGTTGTAAATTTTCGGCATCACCCTCAGGGTAAAAAGCCTATTCTAAATCTTTACATTTCTAGGTCAAAATTTCAAATTAACCTTCACTTCTAATACTAAATCTATTATATTCTTTTTACACATTTCAGGAAAAATAACCTTAAAAAATTACACGGCTAACAATACATGATAGTATGAATTTAGAAAGATATTTAAGACAATCCATTGACGTCAGTAAATGATATTTTTAATGTTATTACTTTTTGTTTCTATAACAGTACAAATATGTTTTTCTCTTACATATAAAAGATAATTTTGCATCAGATATTTTTAAAGTTCATAATTTACTTTAAATGTTCTTAACTTATTTCCATCGATCGAATTCTAAGTGTTCAAAGGTTTAAAATTGCAATCAGAATTTAATTATTGGAAGCTTTAAAGGACCTCAAAATGACTATTATAAAACCATTAAAAAACGAAAAAAACCAACGGTCTAATCTTTTTATGTCAGGAATATGACAGTTGTTATTCATTCGCTTGGTGTGTTTGAGCTTAAATTTGTCATTTGATTACGGACCTTTCGTCTTGAATTTTAATTGGAGATCAGTTTTTCTTGTGATTTCAATCTTTATCATTAACGAGAAAAGAGCAAAACTTATGAACCACATCATTAAACGAGAAAAGATTATGAAATACATCAACAAACGAGAAACACGCATGCTACACATCAACAAGCGACAACCACATAACATCAGATTCCTGACTTATGTAGACGAAACACGCGTCTGGCTTATTAAACTATAAGCCTTGTACCTTTGATAAATGTTTACACCACTGGTTCGATTCCATTGCTAGTGGACGTTTTTTCTCCGATGGTATCACTAGCCCAGTATTTAGCATTTCGGTGTTGACATGAATATCAATAATACGGGAATTTTTCTGAATTAACTATTAGCAAAAGTATGAAATATTTAAGATTTTCCTATCCAAGGCAAAGACATATTAGTCGTATTTGGCACACCTTTTATGGATTTTGTGTCCTCAATGCTCTTCAGCTTTTTTTTACTTTTTTAGCTAGTTTGATCTGAGCGTCATTAATGAGTCTTATGTAGAAAAAAAACGCGCGTCTGACGTATCATATTATAACCTTGAAAACTTTGGTAAACTTTATGTCAGGTGCAAACAAATGCAGTGAGTTTAATTTTTTACCAGGTACCAATTAAAGCTTCTTGCTGGCGCACCATTTATTTTACCTGAATATTCAGCAAGACGTTTTTCTGAAGAGCTCTTATTTTTGTAAAAATGCATCAAAGATACATATACAGTTAATCTAGATTGTCAAATGAGAATAACACTATATATACCCGAAGCGTTTTCTAAATTTCTTTCATTTTTTACTGAATGCTCAAACCCAAACATTTGAAATCCAAGATTGTTGGAGACCTTCATACACGTAGAGCTGTACTTTGCAACCAAAAATAGTCAAAATAAATAGCTTCAATTATATCGATCACTCGATACTGATTGAATCATACCCGAGCTGATGTATCGACAAAGTTAATAAAAATAACACTAAGTCAATTTCGTGCTATCGAGGCGCTCTTTATAATGAGCGTCATCGGTAACACTTAAACCGAACAAATTGTTACTAAGCTGACAAAACCCTGGGGGAAAACCGACCACGAACAGTCTTTTATTCCAGTCCGATAAAATCGAAAAAGAAAAACTCTTTATTAATATTATGCGTCCAATGCGCTTATCTGAATTTACCTTTATTTGGAAAACTAAAATCTAAACGTTGGAAAGTCAAGGATGTGCACAACCTACACGCATGAAGAGCTATCATTTCAAAACAAGCATAAAAGAGTCAAATTCATCTAAGGCCAACTCTGACTGTGGCAGATGTAACCTTATTTTCTTTTCAGTTGATTATAACCTTGGGAACGTAAAGACCGACAGCAGGGGTATTATCTAGAACATTATTTTTTAAATGAATCGCCTGCAAAGACTGAACAAAAAATGCAGTCATTGTTTTGTTCACCATGATTTAGCGCTTTTCAGAGTTTGATGAGAGTCATATAAACTGAATCTTCATATCAATGTAGCCTTCACTTTCATAACTTAATTTATAATACCCATTTAACACTTTGCAGGGAAAACAACATTAAAACATATCCGTTTATCAACACAAGGTCATATCAATTAAGATATATATTTCAGTCGAACCATTGACGTCAGCATATAATATTTTCTATCTTTTTTTTTTTTTTGGTGCTAAGAAAACAAACATATTTTTCCTTTATGTAGATAAATTACAATAAACTGAGGGTTTAATGCGATAAATCACAAATCAAAACGAAAAGATTTTTTAGACGATAGGCCAGAATATAAGAGTGTTTAGATCAACAGAATTACTATCATTAGCATGTATATGCAAATAATTAACGTCACAGTATCCAAATTGTACATAAATTGCAACCATTTAGCAAAAGAGTAGCTGATATAATTCAGGTTTTCAATGCCTTGTTTAATAAAGATATACAGAACTTCACAGTATATACCTACAGACAAAAAGTATTCACTGAAAAAGGTAAAATCTATGGAAACGGGACCATAAGTCAACTTTTAAATCATAGCTATACAAATATGATACAGGCATCCATTTCTTTAAAACAAAATAAGAGTAAGCATGGGATATTACCGATTATTCTAAATATTTTGGTAAGAAAACAAAAAAACTTCAGTAATTCAAATTTTACGGATGTGAAGTTATATATTCCTCATCAAAGCATGGTACATCATTTAGAGGTTGATTAAAACCCATTTTTTTCATGATTAGATATGGATTCAAATTAAATTTATGGAACTTTATAGTGAATAATGATACCGCTACAAAATAAACACAGAATGGAATCAGAAAAACAAATTTAGGTGCAAAAATGTCCAAAAGGGCGCAATTGGGTATTTCAACGTTACACATTTAATTCATACTTACTCTTATTTTCATTAACATTAAGCATTAAATAGCTATCAATAATGGCAAACGTCTGCTACGAAAGTCATGTATGATTATATCATGATTTCCCCCGTCGGAAGAATTGTGTCCTTTTTTACATAATAAAGAAAAACAAGAAATCCTTGGTACAAGTTTTAATAACGATTTTTGTCAAGTTCATAAACATACGATTTTCTTAGTTTCTATTTATAGATTTATAGGTTGACGAGAAAGAACAACGCAATCATATACATTATTAAGTGGCAAATATGATACATTACAAGTTATTGTTTTATTGCACTAATAAATTTATTTTTGTAGTTTATTTTGGTTTAGCCAATGAATAGGGGGATAATTTCATTTTTTCTGTATATTATATTCCTATACAAATGTTGAAGAAAGAAATAAATGAACCAAAAATGTGTATCCTGTAAAAACAAATGGAACCGACAAATAGTCCTATTACTTTAGAATTATTATCTTTACAGACTTATTTTAGTTGAAGCAACTCATTAAATCTAGATAACACATTTTTAGCAAACAAATAAAATCAATGATGATCACTGAATAAATAAACAAACGCTCATTCACAAATACTAATGATACAAACAACGTTAACATAAACTATGAAACAAAAGCAAAATAAAAAAACAAAAACAAATTCAAAAACAAAAAGATTACAACATAACCATTGAAGTTGTTTTTTTACTAGAATGACAATATTCCAGACGAAGTATAGTAAATAAAATGTCATGTTTTCAACAAAATTTGTATTTTACTTCTGTTTTGCAATCTATTTTGTTTTGATGTATATTCAAAATACGGATTTTGTAAGGGATCATGTTTGTTTTCAATATTCGCTATATATCTAATAATATCGCACACACACAAAAAAATAAGAAGCGAAGTATATCCTAATTATTTATATTGCGTTGTTTATCTTTCTTCGTCACATGGGTTTTCTACTTTTGGTAACTGTCGTGTTTTTATCAGTCAATTTCGGTCGATGTTGTACAACAGAGCAAGAAATAACAAAGGGACGTTCAATCTTATAAATTAAAAATGATCTGAAAACGGCATAAAATACCAACAGACAAACAATTGTAAAACAAAACTGAGCAACATGAACCCCACCACAAGCATATATTATCAAAAAACATGTAAGAAGTGTACACTTTTCATAACATTTTTTCAATTTCTCAATTAAACTAGAGCTTTGCTTAATTTTCAATTCATGATAAACTGGATCCTTCAGATAATGTAGGTTCCATTTGTTGAAAAGGGGACGGGATCGTTGTCACAGCATTTGGAACAAATCCGCTATCATCTGTGAACCGGATATTTCATAATGAAGAGATACTTTCAACTTTAGTATTTGGAATTCTTGGTTTAATTGCTTTCTTGTAAGCAGCAACCCTCTTTCAAGAAAATCATGATAGGAAACACAAGCCCTGTAATATAGTGTCAAATGGGAGATATGTAATCAGGGCCTTCTAGTATGTTGCTACATAGAAATAGGGAAGCTGCAACAATCATCTCTTTTTTTTTTCAACCGACCCTCATTGTAAATATATGGATGTAAGTCAAGATATGAGGCAGACTTTATTGTATGTATTGTATCCTTTATCTCATGTTCAATGGGATAGATGCGTTCAAGATATAAACTATCTTTTGACTTATAATTTGTTTTAGATTTATGAGTTTGACTGTCCCTTTGGTATCTTTCGCCCCTCTTTTATAAAGAGAGCGAAGATTATCTTTATCGCGGAAAGTAAAATTAAAACATCCTTCTACTAGTAACTTCTTTTTGTTCTTTCTAAGAAGTTCCTGTATGAAGTAAGCCGCATATAAATATAGGAACAAGTGGACAAGAAGAGGGACACAGTTGGTGTCCATGTGGAAATGCAGATTCTTTGTTGAAAAACACGGCTTCCAAACGTAGCACATATGTTGTCAATCAAGCATCTTTTTTATGAAACAAAGCAGGATAAATTTGTCTTTAAGTTTGTATTTGGGAATACTTCAATGTTAATAATTTAGAAAGAGGCTCTGTCGGGTATTTGTAAGACCCCGTTATATACCGTTGTTTGTTGTTGAGACATTTACGCAGTTTAGTTATCCAATACAGGTATAGAAGATCTAGTTCTTCATTTTTCGTTAAATTTCCAAATGAACATGTCATATACCTATGATAATCCAGAACTTAATTTAATTTAAAATTAACTGTTTAAAAATCAGGACGTGACGTTTTTTGACATACCCCTGGTCATCAATTTTCTGCTCAGACACTGATGATGTTAAACAAAGTCTGAATAGGAGCTGCAAGCTCTTTAATATCGAATGAGTTGGGAAATGTATATCCAAGTCATATAACAGTTGTTGTCCATTCGTTTGATGTGTTTTATCATTTGATTTTGCCTATTGATAAGGGACTCTCCGTTCAGTATTTTTGTGATTTTACTTTTCCCCATATGCAGGTGAAATTTGTATAATGCTACTTAAGTGGGGGAAATTAATAATTTCAAAATTATCTCTTTTTATTTATATATATATTCTGGTTATGGGATGACTGTGTGTATAAAATTCGAGGTATAAGTCTAAAAATGGCGCGGAGGAAGCCGTGTCTGTTGTTTCTTTACTTTCTAGTTCTAGGGGAAGTATGAATGGAACTCGATCAGAAAAGTTCTGATTGTAAATGGAAAGAACACCATCAATATATCTGAAATTGAAATTGAATAACCTGGCTTCTTTAATCTTCTTGTTTTTGACACTTGTCCGATTCATAAAAAAATAAGAGGAGGTCGCCAAGGAGAGGCACACTGTTCGTTTCAATAGAAATGCCGACAATTTCTTGAAAAAGTTTACCTCTTAATTCAACAAATATGTTGTCAACGAAAAAAAACCTGCAGCATACTGATCTCTCGTTTCTCTGTGTAGCAAACATATTTTTCAATTTTATACTTTACTTTAGATTTTCTAAATGTTTTTTTTTCTTTTTTCTATCGATCGAATTCTCATCATTAAAAAGACTATTTCATACTAATATAAAAATGTTATTTGATGCAGATCAGGTATGCATTCCATCAAAGTTGTAATCAATCATGGGTGAAGATTTTCAAAATGTTGGTAATGAATCAGGATGCGAAGTGTACTATGTTTTCTGATATATATTGCAATACAAATATATATAAAACAATATTCTTGGTTTAAGTAAAACAAATTACTTTCAGGAACCTGCTGTTTACCTATATGATGAACATAAAAATAAATGCGTTTACCTAAATGTTTATAGGTCTAAGGATATTTTTTATTTTGATTGAATTAAGTGATCATGATACAAACAAATGTGTTATTTTTATTGAAAAATAAACACAGGCATTAAAATGAATTCAAAATAAAAATTAAAAGGTTTCAATCTTCTAAATTGATATTCAATTTTTTTCTTCTTGTTATATGTCTAATTTAGGAACGTTTATATTTCAATCACGTTTTCCGTCATATTCTGATAACTTTATGTTAGGCAGCTTTTCTGTGCGTATGTATACGGCGGTAATGTTTTCAAATGGATACGATATTCGAGGGCTTGTTTTAACTTTTACAAGGAAGCTTTTAAACTAGAGTTCCAAGTGGTTTGGTTGGAATCATCCCTTCGTAAATTGTTCGAACGGAATCACGAGTTGGTTGAGAGTTATAGAATATCAGTTACACAGATGATATCAGATATGTTTTTAGTGTAGTATTTTCAATCTCGTATCAAACATGAACTAGCAAATCAAACTTACTAACATGAGCAGTACGACATGAATCACATTTTGAGCAGGCTCTGCTTACCCTTTCGGAGCACCTGAGTTTTCCACCAAGTTTAAGTTAGGGTTCCTGATGCTCAGTGTTTTGTTTTCTATGTTATATTTTGTTAACTATTGTTTGTCTTTGTCTTTTTCGCTTTGTTAATTTATTTTCGATTTGTTTTTTTGAATGTCCCTTATGCATCTCTCTTCTTTTTTTAAAAGGTATCAAATATCTACTACGTATAAAAGAGGCGGATAATATCAAGAGAACATTTAAAACATTTAAGTCGAAGAAAACTTGTCATGGACAGGATAAAAAAGGAAAACAGACAACACGACGAGGAAGGCTACATTAGACTCAGCAACACGAAATAACACTCTCCATATATTCACACTTCAGTAGACGATGAAACACAAGGAATTGTATTTAACTTATTTGATTAGGGGATCAAACTTCTTGGCAGGTACGAATACATGAAAAAGTCAAAAAACGGTATTTTAAAGTCTTACCAACAAAATTTGGACTTGAGCAAAACTCATCCGTATCATCATCATGTATTTCACTACAAGAAGTCTTATACAAAGAAGAATGCCATGTGTAAATTATGATCTTATCATAGAGCATGTACATTTCGTACATGACTAAAATAATATTATTTTAACTTATAGGTTTACTTTTGAAATATATAAATTATGAAAATACCAAATAAAATCCACGAAGCATATGACCATTTAAAAACCCTTCAAGTGGGACGAAATATAACAGAGGGACAGTCAAACTCTAGATTGAAAATAAACTGACAACGCCATGGCTAAAAATAAAAAATCAAACAGACAAATAATAGTACAGAAAACCAAAGACTAAACAACACGAACCCCACCAACAACTGGGGGTTATTTCAGGTGATCCGGAAGTGTTAGCAGATTTTGCTTCACAAAATATTTCGATATGTTTAGATATGTAACAAGGCGTGCATAAATTCAAATAATAAAAATACAAATTGTTTAGTCTATGAAAACCTGTACTATATCCGCTACGTTTTGCTAAATGGTTTCAATTTGGGTACTCGGTACAATTGGATATGTTGCCGTTAATTATATACATAAACATGTTAATGTTAGACATTTGGATGGTCTAACAATTCTTATATTCAGGTCCATCGTTTGAAAAATCATTTCTTTTTTATTTCAATAAACCTTCAGTCTATTGCATCTTTGTTATAAAAGGAAAAATATGTTTTGCCATTTAACACCAAAAAGTAAGAAAGGTACAAATATCATATGCTGACGTCAATGGATGGACATAAATATATACTTAATTGATATGAACTTGTGTTGTTGCAATGGATATGTTTTAAGGTTATTTTCCCTGCAAGGTGTTAAATGGTATTAAAAATTAAATTATGAAAGTGAAGGCTACATTTGATATTTTTAAAAGGATTTTTTTTGAGATTCAGATTATATTACTCTCAGCAAACTCTGAAAAGAAAAATCATGGTGAACAAAACAATTAATATATTTCTTAAGTATTTGCAGATGATTTAAAAGAAACCTTTCGAGATAATACCCCTGCTTTCGGAATTTACGCTCCAATAGGTATTATCAACTCAGAAGTAAACAAGAAAATAAGGTTCCAACTTCCATAGTCAAAGTTGGCCTTAGATGAATTTGATTATTTTAGGCTTCTTTTGATCTGATAGCTCTGCATGCGTTTAGGTTGGGCACATCCTTGGCTTTCCAACTTTTAGGTTTTAGTTTTCCAAATAAAGTTAAATCCAGATAAGCGCTTTAGACGCATGATATAAATGAAGTGTTTTTTTATTTAAATTTTTTGATTACATATCAATGGATCCATATACTGTTTGTGTTTGGTTTTTTTCACTGAGGGAATTATCAGCCCAATATCATTGATTCTCTGCTGCGATAGTTTATTAACAAAATTTGGGAGTTGGCTTCTCAGTTTTAAAATAATAAACTTTTCAAAACACTAGCATATATTGATAGGAGATTATTAAAGGAATCAAAAGAGCAAAAAATATATATAGGTCACCGTGCTTGTTTTCGAGACATAAGCCTTTGAAATTTTGGCGGGAAAATGTTCTCTCTTGACTTTTCATAGCTTTATCATTGACAAGTCTTACAAAATTTCAAAACATGACAAGCGAGCTTCCTTAATTCATGAAGATTCAACGTACTGATTGCTTGTGTACATAAATATATATATTTCTAGTATACTTTAAAAAGATGTCATATGAGTTAAAAGAATCGGCAAAGACACGTTATTGTCTATGATATAAGAATCACGCTCATTCATTATTATCATCATTCGTTCTGTTCAGTAGTATTGGAGAACAATATTGAAAAGATCAAAGTTTTTGGAGACAGTCCATATGTGTCTGACACATGTCTGAAGAGCAACGTTATAACAGGTCTCAGTCAAGCTGCCAAATATCAAGTCATTTTTTTCCTTCAATAGTGTAAAGTATGGAGGAAAATATGGGTGAAATATATACTCTGCCATTGAATGGGAACCAGATATTCATAGTTAAGTGAGATAATTAAAATAGCATAAAACGAGCTGACATCATTATAATGTGATTAATAGACCTTTAAATATTAGACATATATCGCAAGAAGAAAACACATGCTTATGTTTCTTTAAATTTAAAAAAAATAACGCTTTGGTTTTTACCATTAACAGTAATATTATCACGTGCTGGATTTTAGACCTTAAAACACTTCTCAATGTAACGCTGTTTTGATGTTCAACATAAAGGTTAGCAGTAGATTTCAGACCGGGATGTTTATTGTTTAATATATATATTTAATACTTGAAACACAATACTCTTTACATCCTGCTCCATAACCAACATTTTGACCAGCTTTACACATGTGTAAAAGAATCTTTTTAATGATAAGTATTCGATCGATGGAAAGTATTTGAGAACTGTTAGAAAATCTAGAGTATAGTATGAACTTTAAAAACTTCGCAAAATTACCTATTATACGTAGAGGAAAAATATATTTGTCCTGTTATTTTAATAAAATATTAATAACATCAAAAATATCATATACTGACGTCAATGTATGGACTTAAATATCTGTCTAAATTGATATGAACATGTGATGATAGCCATGATTATTTTTAAGGTTATATTCCTTGAACGGTATTAAATAGATATTATAAATAAAGTTACAGAAGTGAAGGTCAATTTTGGGTTTTGACATACAAATATGAAAATTCAGATCAGACTGTTAGTCCCCGAGAGTATCATCAACATTTTAATCAGTGTATCGGTGCTGTCATGATTTAAAAAATCTTTGTTTAATTCTCCTTTGGTAAGAAAATGCATCATAATAGTTCAAACTCCCGAAGGTTGACTGGATCTTCTATATATTTGATTATCTTTCAAAGTCTCTTCTGATAAAATAGCTCACTCTTCCAGCGTTTAGGTTGTGTACAGCTTTGGCTTACAAACTTTTAGATTTAAGCATTCCTAATAAAGATAAATCTAGAGAAGCGCCTTGGACGCATACTATTAATAAAGTGTTTTCTTTTTCGATTTTCTGGATCGAAACACTGTTAGTGGTAGGTTTTTCCCAAGGGTATCATCAACTCAGTAACAATTGGTTCGGTTCTGAGATAATTTTTCAACAAATATTAGTTTTTATTCTCTGTTTATAAATTATATAAAAAAGTAAGGCTCTTCCTATTTCCGGCAAAGTTGAATTTGTATTTTTGAGGTCACTTTTGATCGCAAAGCTCTTTGAGTGTTTAGGTATCATTAACTGCCAAGCTTTTTGTTCTGTTTTTTTCAGAACATCGCTTTGATTGCACTAAATTGTCAAATATCTATTTTCATTTGATAGCATGTCATAAAAGATTTAATGGTAGAAAAAGTCTCATTGATGTGCGCCATTTCTTAACTTATGGAAGATTTATATGTATACCAACTATTTCGTACCTCATGGAAGATTTGTTTATTTGCCATTTCGTACCTCATGGAATATTTGTATGTATATTTACCATTTCGTACCTCGAGGAATATTTTTATGTATTATGTAGTTTAGTATGACGTCCATTATCACTGAACTAGTATGCTTATTTGTTTAGGGGCCAGCTGAAGGAAGCCTCCGGGTGCGGTAGTTTCACTCCTCATTGAAAACCAATTGGTGGCCTTCGGCTGTTGTATGCTCTATAGTCGGGTTGTTGTCGCTGTGACACATACCCCATTTCCATTATCAATTTTATTATGTATACCATTTTGTACCTCAAGGACGATTTGTGTATACCATTTTGTACCTCATGGACGATTTGTGTAAACCATTTTGTACCTCATGGACGATTTGTGTATACCATTTTGTACCTCATGGACGATTTGTGTATACCATTTTGTACCTCATGGACGATTTGTGTATACCATTTTGTACCTCATGGACGATTTGTGTATACCATTTTGCACCATATGGAAAATTTGTATATACACCAAATTGTAAACATATATTTTGTTCAAAAGGATACGAAACGGTAAATGTTGGGTATGAAATGGTAAATGTAGGGTACGAAATAAACTTTTGGGAACGAAATGACTTACTACTGGTTCATCAGCTTATGGACCGTTATTATGGATCTCATTTAATCAATAGACAGTGAATCGTTGTTAACGTGATTGTAAAACATTTTTGTTCTCGGTTTAAGATATAAAAAAGAAACTATGGTGCTAACCACTTCATGCAAAATTGACTGAAATCAATGTGGCTATTTTTAGGACCATTGTTGGTTGCATTGTTCTTAACGTGTGTAGGTCTCATAAAACTTTGGCTTTCATAGTTTGGGTTTGAGCATTCATAGAGAATGAAAACAGTGTTGGAAACACTTCGGACGAACAAAATAAATAAACTCATCATATACGTATGACTAAAAATTAAGGTAACAAAAAATGTGCTGAAGAAAGTGGCATTAATTGCATCCCCTGGTGCCACTCTTAGGAAAAAAAATAAATAACACCCACATATAGCAGTAATCGAGTAAAAGCAATGCATGGACATTCTTTGTTCATATTTCTTGTGTTGCAACAAAAAAAAAATTACATCATATCAAAATTAATTCAATGGATTAGCAATAGCTCCCGAATGTTTACAATAAAAATATCAAACTCAGCATATTCTTTCGATATTAGGATATGCTTTTCCTCTTCTTTAAAGTTCACACGAGGGTATCACCAGCTCAGTAGTCAGCACTTCGGTGTTGACATGAATATTAATTATATGGTCATTTTTATAAATTTCCTGTCACCAAACTTTGAATTTTTTCGAAATACTAAGGATTTTCTTATCCAAGGAATAGATTACCTTAGACGTATTTGGCTCAATTTTTTTGGCATTTTTGGTCCTCAGTGCTCTTCAACATTTTACTTGTTTGGCTTTATAACTATTTTGATCTGAGCGTCACTGATGAGTCTTATGTAGACGAAACGCGCGTCTGGCGTATGAAATTATAATCCTGGTACCTTTGATAACTATATATATATATTTTTTTATAATTAATTTTTATACAAATAAAATTGAGAAAGGAAATGGGGAATGTGTCAAAGAGATGACAACCCGACATCCTTCTTATTTACAATCTATTTTGTTTTCAAAATACGAATTAGGTAAGTTTTTTTCAATTAATCGCACACACAAAATCAAGTGTGCCGTTATATTTGGGAAAAAAAAACCACAAATGACATCCAATCTTATAAATTTAAAATTTTGAGATAGTCGTAGGAATGCGGCAGGGTTAAACATGTGTGGGATATCTCAATTCTTACCTATACCGTTAGCCAATGTGGAATAAACAAACTCACATCAGTGTGCTCAATAAAACTGAGTTAAAAAAAAACCGATTTCTAAAAAGTTACAGAAGAAACTAAGAAAATGACAATAATTCATACAGGAAACAATGTATTACTAGTAGTTTATGGCATTTCATTTCAGATCCAGACCCCAGTTATCTTGACAGACTAATATTAGTTGCAGCACCTCATTCAATTTTGATGATACATTTTAACATACAAATAAAATCAATAAAGATCATTAGATAACGCACATTCACAAATATAAAAAAAAAAGTAAAATCACAAAATTATTGAACTCCGAGGAAAATTCAAATTGGAAAGTCCCTAATCAAATGACAAAATAAAATGACACATTAAACGAATTGAAAACAACTGTCATATTCCTGGCATAGGCATTCTCAAATGTATAAAAACGCTAAACCCCTCACTTGTATGACAGTAGCATCAAATTCACGAATATTTACAACGATGCGTGAACAAGACTGACATAATTGTAAATAGTAAAAATATGGGTACAGCAGTTATCACTGTGTCACAATCTCAAAACAAACAAATATGTTAAGTCATATGAAACAAGTGACTGGTGAAAATTAATGTTTCTCCAATTGTTGAACCAATACATGTATATATCATAAACTTAGTCTTCTGTGCACTATTTTTTTCATTGTGTACGCAATTATATCGTATAATCGTTATTTTCTTTTGTTCTCTCTGTTATGAATTAAAAATATGGCCGCTCATTAATTGTCGTGTTTTGAAGCAGTAGTGTACAGATTATCACCGTATGGTAAACGATCAATAAAAAGCATGGCTATTGAGCACGTGTATAACATATAAAATCAGATAATAGTTTGTTTAAATGACAGATTTATGCTAATTGCGATCACTGGATTTTTACGACAAGGTTCACGCTAAGGTAACTTTGAATACAGAAAATATGTCGACGAATTGCTTCCTGGAAGCAAGCAATTAAAAAAAGTAAACTTCTTCTTAATGTGGACAAATTAAAGGATTTTCTTTAGAAAAAAAGTATATGTACATAAGTTTAATAATGACAACTATACATTTTGGTATTAAAAAAAATATGCATATTTTCGCGTGTTTGACGTCATAAAATGTCAACATTACTTGGGAAGAAATATGAAATAATTTTGCCGTTCATTTTTTTTTTCCAAAAAAATAAATAATATTTCACATAAGTAATGGTGGTATACAGGGTTAATAAATCAAAAGTATTTTAGAACTTATTTTAGAACGAATTGAAAATAACTGTCATATTCCTGACTTGGTATACAGCTGGTATAGGCATTCTCAAATATAGACAACGGTGGATTCAACCTGGATTTATATCACTTAACCTCTCACTTGTATGACAGTAGCATCAAATTCCAGTATATTTACAACGATGCGTGAACAAGACTGACATAATTGTAAATAGTCAAAATAAGGGTACATCAGTCATCACTGTATCACAATCTAAAAAACAAATATTCATCCAAAAAAAAAAGCATTATCAAATTTCAAAACCACATGCATTGCTTCGCGTGTTTGACGTCAAGAAATGTCAACATTACATGGGAAGAAATATAAAATAATTTTGTCGTTTCTTTTTATTTCATAAAAAAATATAATATTTCACATAGGGAATGGTGGTATACATGGTTAATAAATCAAACGTATGTTAGAACTTATTTTAGAAACAGACCGAGATTTAAAATTATCCAGAAGTTCTTTAGAATTTATAAGAATCTACATATGGTTAGTACCCCTACGCGAGTCGTTCAAAGTATTTTCATCTATATAGTAAAACAGTAACATAATCACAATATAATAGAACAATAACACATTGACGGGATCTTTAAAAGTACAAAGTCTCGTAATACGATCCAAAGAAACACAAAAAGACTCACACACAAAGCACCAAAGCAAAAATGAAAGATGACACACACACATTGACGGGATGTATAAGTACCGAGCCATGTCAAATGTCTGTTAATGGAAAGAACATCATCAATATATCGGAAAGTGAAATTAAATCATCTGGCTTCTTTAATCTACTTGTTTTTTGACAAGAGCATGAAGAAACTCCGATTCAAATGAAAATAAGAAGAGGTCGACAAGGAGAGGCGCGCAGTTCGTTAATTCACTTAAGAATGGAAAGGCACCTGATGCCTCTAGAGTAACCTGTGAACATTTAAAATTTGGTGGAAAAACTCTCTCTTATGTTTTAACATCTATTATAACATTCTCATTTTCAAATCATATTATTCCAACTGTATTTAAAAATGGACTTGCTTGTCCTGTTTTCAAGAAAAAGGGGAAACCGAAAGAGGATCCTGGTTCCTACAGGAAAATTACTATTACTAATCCCGTTGGGAAATTAACAGAAAAATTACATCTTGTCAGGAATAAGGACAATATTTCCAATATACAAAGTCCGTTACAGAAAGGCTTTACTCAAGGTGAAATACCGCTTGTTGCTGCGCTTATTCTTACTGAATTACATACTGAGGCTAAAGAGAATGGGAATCCACTAATTATTGCACTCACTGATGCTAAAAGTGCTTTCGATGTAGTTTGGCATGATGGTCTTCTTCGTGAAATGAATAAAGCTGGACTTTGTGGTGACAATTGGCTTCTCTTTAAGGACTGGTATAATGGGCTGAACTCTAACATTAAATGGCAAGGACAAACGTCAAGAACATTCCTGGAATCTCAAGGTGTCCGACAGGGTGGTGTCTGGTCCCCAACCGCTTATAAGATTTTCATAAACTCTCTTCTCACTACACTCGAAACCTATCGTTTAGGTTCTCATATTGGCTCAATCTACGTAGGAGTTCCGACAGTCGCAGATGATGTCACCTTAGTTTCAAACTGTCCATACGAAATACAGTCTATGTTAGATTTACAAACTTTTCATGCTAATAAATTTCGTTATCTTATTAGTAGTCAAAAATCATGTGTATTAAACTATAGATGTGCTGACTCTTTCGACTGGTCTATTAACGGTGAAATTTTGGATACTCCGGAAAACGCAGTTCATCTCGGTATTAAACGTGATAAACTTTCCCGTTTAGGCACTAAAGAAGTTGTCCCTGGTCGCATTCAACTAGCCAGACAGACTGTCTACTCACTGATGGGTGCTGGACTTTATGGACTAAATGGAGTCAACCCTAAGGTTTCACTTCATCTTATCCGCTGCTACGTGATTCCCAGGCTTTTATATGGACTTGAGGTCATACTGCTTTCAAAAACAGACATTAGTAATATTACAATATATTTTGTGAAACTTTTAAAACGTATTCAACATTTACCGGACCGTACAGCAAATGCTGCAGTTCTACTATTAATTGGACAAATTCCTATTGAAGCAGAAATCCACAAAAGAATCCTTGGTATTTTTAGAAACATTATTGATAATGATAACTCTGTCGAACGTGACTTAGCATTCCGTCAACTTGCAATGAAAACCG
This sequence comes from Mytilus galloprovincialis, assembly GCF_965363235.1. NCBI lineage: Eukaryota > Metazoa > Mollusca > Bivalvia > Mytilida > Mytilidae > Mytilus > Mytilus galloprovincialis. The sequence continues at coordinate 60,564,434 of NC_134850.1, read as the reverse complement.
AGTCATCAAACAGCTGGTTTCGTAAAGTAGTTACAATTACAGAATTATATGATCTGCCGTCACCTCATGATCTACTTGTCAACCCTCCTTCAAAGTCAAAATGGAAAAAACTGGTTAACTCCTTAGTAAACTACTACTGGATAACTAAACTAAAATCTGAAGCTTCAGAAAAATCATCTTTAAACCTTTTAAACTATACTGATGCTGAATTTGGAAGCATTCATTCTATTTGGAATACTTGTGGATCTGAACCTTACTCTACCTTACGTGCCTGTATCAAATCTAAGTTAGCATGTAACACTTATACTCTACAATGTGATAAGTCTAAATTTAGTAAACGACAAATTAGTGCAATCTGTCCGCTATGTGGAATTGAGGATGAGAATCGGTTACATTTTATCTTGAGATGCAGTAGATTAAATAATGTGAGAAACAGTTTTATACAGAGTCTAAAAACTTTTATTAAAGATGTTGTAACTACTGAACTTTATGATGAACTATTTAGTTCCGAAATCAACACTTTGCAGTTAATTATCGACTGCAGTGTATTTCATTTTCTGTCCAGAGGCGATGTTTTTAAAGTGGAATGTATAACTAGAGGACTATGTTTTAAGTTACATCAGGTACGATCGAATTTATTGAGGTAGTACTAATAAATCAATATCAAACAGCTTAATGAATAAGTGTGCAAATGTGACAATTGATAATTTGAAATGGAGCAACGAACTTTTTAGAGTCCAATGACTTGCGCTCCAGTTTCGGTCATGTATATATTCATGGGATGTATTCATTCTCGTGTGTAAATAGAGGTGGTGGTTAATGTGTATAAACAATCAATACTAGTGCATTGATTAACTGATAATATATATACGTATGATATTCACACTGAAAAGTGGGTCGTCTGATATAGGCGGAACAGTACAGACTAAAGTAAAGTAAAGTAAGTAACTATGAACATCAAAATCATTTCATTTCTCCTTAAAAACTGTTCTTGCACCTATACAGGAAGTTTATCTAGCTCTTATTGTATAGTTTCATTGTTGATATTCACCAAATATGTACCAAGTGTTAGATTAGTTTTATTGATATTAAAGAAATTTCGTGGTATTCCTACACAAAATATTTTATACACCCAGACGATCAAGTATACGTTATGACAAAATTATTTTCATTTACTTGTGTAGTATATGACTCAGCTTTTTTCAAAAGTTATGATTTTCTATAAATTGTTCAATATTTCACAGTGGTTTTTTACTTTAACTTTGTTCAAACCTGTTTATTTACCTTTGACCTTAATCATTTATCCCTTATAAATTTTATAAACTATGAATTTGCATTCAGGTATCGTAGATCAAATTTATTCGATCATTGTGTGTTAATTTGCATTTTTTTTTTTATTAAGTTCAGCCTTCCAATTGATATTTTATAGTGCGTTTTTCTATGATGGATGTTATACTATTATTTCAGAAAAGGGTGAAGGTGTTGTACCATTAAAATTTTTAATCCCGCTGCAAATGTTTGCACCTGTCCTTAGTCAGGAATTTGATGTACAGTAGTTGTCGCCTGTTTATGTAGTTCTTTTGTGTTTCTCGTTTTTATATAGATTAGACGGTTGGTTTTCCCGTTTGAATGGTTTTACATTACCAATTTTTGTGACCCTTTATAGCTTGCTGTTCGGTGTGAGCCAAGGCTCTATGTTGAAGGCCGTACCTTGACCTATAATGGTTTACTTTTATAAATTGTTATTTGTATGGAGAGTTGTCTCATTGGCAATCATATCACATCTTCCTATAACTACTTATGATATCCAATAAATTTATAGCGTATGCTAACATTTTTATGTTGAAAGGCATTGTGGATTATTTCTTTCAGGCGATATTTCAATTTCACATGGGGGATGATGGTATACAGGGTTGAAAAATCAAAAGTTTTGGTAGAACTTATTTCAGAAGAAGACCAAGATTTAATTTTTTCTAGAAGTTCTTTAGAATTTTTAAGAATTCACATATTATTAATACCACTACGCGAGTAAACAGTTGTACAGTATTTCTGGATACCCTCTTTCACTGCAGACACAATTTTAGTCCAGCGCATGGACAATTCTTAAGTGGAACATTTTATGATATATATATAGAACATATGCAAAATAAAACAAAAACAAACAGACTAAAATATTAAAACAGAACCATTCAGTTATTTTTATTGAAAGAAAATTATTCCAGACGAGGTATAGAAAATTATATGCCATATTTTCAACAAAAGTTTTCTTTTCGTTCTTATCTAAATCTATTTTTTCCAAAATAGGGATCTTGTAAGTATTTTTCAATAACTCGCACACACAAAATCAAGATGCAAAGGGTGCCGTTATATCCGAAAAAAATACCAAAGAGACATTCAATGACTAACAACGGCCATAGGCTCAGAAATGCGACAGGTTTAATATAAAAAAGAAAATGTGGTATGATTGCCAATGAGACAACTGTCCACAAGAGACCAAAATGACACAGACATTAACAACTATAGGTCACCGTACAGCCTTCAACAATGAGCAAGCCCATAGCGCATAGTCGCTATAAAAGGCCCCGATAAGACAATGTAAAACAATTCAAACGAGAAAACTAACGGCCTTATTTATATAAAAAAAATGAACGAAAATCAAATATGCAACACATAAAAAAAAAAAGACAACCACTGACTCGGGACAGGCACATACCTAAATAATGTGGCGGGGTTTAACATGTTAGCGGGATCCTCCCCTAACCTGGGACAGTGGTATAACAGTACAACATAAGAACGAACTATAAATATCAGTTGAAAAAGGCTTAACTCATCAGATGGACAAACATATAAGTGGACGTGGCCGGTTACTTATACATCCCGACACAAAAAGACTCAAAAACAGATCTGAGAGTACTGATGTTTTTGGAAATCTCAACCCTCCCCTTTACAGCAAAACTCAGTTTAAAGGAAGTCTCGGTCCGTTGCCAGAATAGGTAACAGAAAAACTGAGCGAGATGATTATAATACAGAAATTAAACTATGAACTATACAAGCAATTACTGGCATGGCAGGTCCAGACTTCAAGCAAATTGATTTAAGAATACTAAAAAAACTTAAGTATAGCAAGATATTTAATGATAAATATGAAAACTTTAAAAAACCTGATTGATTTAATTTGGGCCACAGCTTTTTATTTCAAAGAAACAAGGGGTAAAAAAGAAATAATGAATACAGTGGAATCTTACTCTTGTTGTAATTTATGAGAAGTTACTTAGTACACGAGAAAAGTGTGTACTAATATTGACTACCATACAAAAGTTAAGGCTGGAATAGATGATGAGTTTAATTATTCTTATATATTTGATTTCCTTTATTCATACACTTACACCATTTAGAGATTATTTAAGAAAAATCCCACGCCAACCTTTCTCCTCTTGATACTTCCATAAAAAGGCAACGACACCAAAAACTTCACAAAGCTCTATGAAAGAACGACAGATAGCCAGGCCGTCTAAATTGTCGATTTGATGACTTTTTACAAATTTTACTTCACTTCCATATTCATATAAAAATTCCCTTGCAATTTGTTATGGTGTATATGTACAAGACGTTTTTTTCTTTATAATTCTAAAATATTCTACTGCAAAAAACAGGCAAAAAATTCATAAGTCGAAAATAAAATGACAACGACATATCTAAAACCGAAAAAGAGGAACTGACAAACAATAGTACATACAACACAAAATAAAAAAAAAACCCAAAAGACTCAGCAACACGAGAATAAAAAAACTGGGGTGATCTTAAATATTATGAGAGGGTAAGTATATCCTGCTTCATATGTTGCACCCATCGTATTGCTCTTGTTAGTAAAACCCGGTAAAAATCTTATTCGGTAGGTTACTTTTTGAGAAAAGGGAACAGATTCGTAGTGACAACATTAGGAACATATCTGCTATCGTCTGTGAATCGGATATTCTATAATGAAGGGATGATTTCAACTGCATCATTTGGAACTCTTGGTTTATTAGCTTACTTGGGAGCAGCAACCATTTATCAAGGAAATTATGATAGGGAACACAAGCGTTGGAAATATGTGTCAAATGGGAGATATATACTCAGGCGCTGCTGTTATGTTGCTACATAGAAATGGAAAGTTCCACATTAGGAAGCTGCAATAATCATCTCTTTTGTCTTGTTTTCAGTCCCAAATGAATATTGGAACAAGTCGACAAGAGCGGGACAGTTAGTTCCCTTGGAAATTCATAGATGTATATGTTGAGTTTCCAAGTGAATTGTCAATACCTAAATCATTAAACAAGTAGTTTGTGTAATGTGATTACACACAAAAAACCATGTTGTTACAATGATTTTTCTGATGCTTAAGGGAGTTAGGGACTGCAATGCCATACGGTTGCAATGATAATATTAAAGGAGTAGGAAATTTGTCAAGTCCTGCCTGCAGTGATGTTAATGTAATGAGTTTATTTAATACTACCTTACGACAACAACGTAGTCATGGGCAAAAACATTAACATCGGCCTAATGTAAAAAAAAAACTTCAAAATCTAGATCACTCTCTGGGAGCTTTGATGACCTTCTTTCACATCTTCATCATCCACTAGGGTTACATTACACAAGAACTATTCTCTTTTCACTGCCAGTTAATTTTCTAAAACGTTTGAGAGATTATGCACTTGACAAAGGAGGCACCAATACATTTTCTGCAATATACAGACTAGTCAGTATTATTTGTGATGTAGCTCTTTTCCGTCTTTTCAAACCAGTAAGATTGGAACCTTTACATGAGGAAAAGAGGAAGTTCCTTCCTGTTGATTTTGCCAATAGAGGAATTGATGCAATCAATATCGGCAACGTTCTACATCACAAGGAGGTAACATCTAAAATTCCTATTTATTTTCAAAATCAATCTGTTCCTATTGTATCCTACAGTTACACCAAAATCATTGCACCGAAAATATTTAACTACAAACAAGCATTGCAGGACCTTGACTTAGAACAATACTAATTACAGCCCCTCTGGTCATGTTATAACTGGAGATCTGAACATAATTCAACATGAAAATCTCCGAAAGGTGATTTCTCATGGTCCTAAGTTTAGAGAACCCCAACACATCAATTGGAATCATAACTTCAAAATAATTATGGATTCTATTGAGGACTACGCCATAGCATGGGCTAAGCGAGAAGATGTTGAACTGGACACTTTGTCAGAATGGGTTAAAACTATCAGGTCTCTGATAAAACGTCGCATTCACAAGTTGCAAAACTGTGTGAACGATCGACCAAAGTCCGTTTTCAGAGACAAAGAGGCCATGAAATGTCTATCATCTCTTCATGATAAGTATGTTGTTGACAAAGCTTCAAATAATATTGTCTTTGTATGGAAAGCCATACGGGACCCCCGACTCCGTGCAAGTTTTACAGTGTAATAATATAGTACTTGTACGGCCGTGTAAGATTACCGAATCCCGTGAATGTTTTTGCCGACTCCGCGAAAGTTTTGGACCGACTCCGTGAGAGTTGTTGACCGATTCCGCGAATGTTTTATACCGACTCCGTGAAAGTTATGAACCGATTCCGTGAAAGTTGTTGACCGACTTCGCGTTTTGGAACGACTCCGTGAAGTTGTTGACCGATTCCGCGAATGTTTAATTCCAACTACCTTAAAGTTATGAACCGATTCCGTGAAAGTTCTTGACAGACTTCGCGAAAAATGTGAACTGACTTATTGAAATATTTTGTAAATTCCTTTTCGTTATAATGTCTGAATGGATTTTTAACATTCAATTCATTCAAGTACGTAACATGCCAAAATTGAACATTGCAAGAATGCAGCCGGCTCTGGTTATTTTATAAACTACATTAGTGATCTAAATAGTTCTTCTTGAAATGATAAAAACAAATTTAAATGAAGTGTACATGAGTGTTTGGATTAGAGTCTTCATACTTGTTTTCTTTAACTTTTTCGACTTTTTTCTCTCTATCCCTTTCTATTCTTCATGATTTACCATCCCATTATTCGTTTTATTTTCTAGCACTCCACTATTCTCATTTCTTTTGTATCTGGCGCCAATTATTCTCATTTCTATATTATTAGCATATTATTCTCTATTTTGTAAACCGTATCCACACCCTCATACGGATGTTATTGATATCATATTTTAAATTGTGATATGGGGAAAAAATATAATGCCTCAAAATACTTGAATGGCTCGTCCTGTTAATATAATTCACGTGTAGATATCAACTAAATGAATTGTGATGTGGGAACAAACTTAAATATCATATGTTCTCTCAGCAATCACATGAATACAAATGACCAATTACATGTTAGATGTTTCCAAGACAACACCTATAATGTCATATGCATGGGACAGTTTCAAGAGTATGAATTTGTCTATCAATAACTACTAAGTTAAACAAAGTAGTATATTTGGCGAGTATAAAGATGTCTATGGAATTTTCTGTTATTAAATTTATGGAAGATGTGGCATGAGTGCCAATGAGACAACTCTCCATAGAAGTCACAATTTATAAAAGTAAACCATTATAGGTCAAGGTACGGTCTTCAACACGGAGCATTGGCTCACACCGAACAGCAAGCTATAAAGGGCCCCAAAAAATTACTAGTGTAAAACCATTCAAACGAGAAAACCAACGGTCTAATCTATATAAAAAAAAACGAGAAACGAGAAACACTTATGAACCACATCAACAAACGACAACAACTGAACATCAGATTCCTGACTAAGGACAGGTACAAAAAATTGCAGCGGGATTAAATGTTTTAATGGTACCAAACCTTCTCCCTTAACTGAAACAATAGTGCAACATCACAACATAGAAAGACACACTATAAAATATCAATTGGAATGGCTTAACTCAATCAAAAAACGTAGTAACACAATGAACATACACTGAACGAATAAATTTGATCTATGATACAATGTAAATACAAAGTTGATAAAAATATTAATATTAATAAAGTCAAAGAAACTAAACAATTTGAATGTAAATCGTATTACTACGAATGTCTTGTCAAAGAATTGGGTATAAAGGAGCACTCAGGTAATCCCACATACAAAGACATATCATTTGACAAGGATGAGATTTTAGCAAATCATAAGTCCTTCATGGCTTCAATAAACATTACATTGAACACCAAATCGGAGGACTTACCTTGTTTATATTGGAGGCCAAAGCTTCATAAAATTCCGTACAAACAACGGTATATTGTTGGCTCATCTTCATGTTCCACTAAAGAATTGTCCATTAGATTGATTAAAATTCTATCCGCAGTGAAAGAGGTCTTTAGAAATACTGTGAAACTGCTTACTCGCGTAGTGGTATTAACCATATGTGGATTCTTAAAAACTCCAAAGAACTTCTAGACAATTTCAAATCTCGGTCTTTTTCTGAAGTTAGTTCTATCAAAACTTTTGATTTTCAACCCTGTTTACCACCATTCCCCATGTGAAATTGAAAAATCGCCTAAAAGAAATAATCCACAATGCCTTTCAACATAAAAATGGTAGCATACGCTATAAATTTATTACTTTGGGATTTCATAAGGCATATTTCGTTAATAGTGACAAACAAAAAGGTAAAACATGCTACACAAAAGAACAAGTAGTTAGTATACTGGAGTTTCTTATCGACAACATATTTGTTCAGTTTGGAGGTAGACTTTTTCAACAAATTGTCGGCATGCCTATGGGGACGAACTGCGCGCCTCTCCTTGCTGACCTCTTCTTATTTTCATATGAATCAGAGTTCCTTCAGACACTTGTCAAAAACAAGAAGATCAAAGAAGCCAGGTTATTTAATTTCACTTTCAGATATATTGATGATGTTCTTTCAATTAACAATCCGAACTTTTCTGATTGGGTTCCATTAATATATCCACCAGAACTAGAAATTAAAGAGACAACAGACACGGCTTCCGCTGCCTCATTTTTAGACTTATACCTCAAATTTGACATAAACAGTCATCTTAGTACCAGAATCTATGACAAACGAGACGATTTTGATTTTGAAATTATCAATTTCCCCCACCTTAGTAGCAATATACCAATTTCACTTGCATATGGAATATACATTTTCCAACTTATTCGGTATTCAAGAGCTTGCAGCTCCTACTCAGACTTTGTAAAACGTCACCAATGTCTGAGCAGAAAGTTGATGAACCAGGGGTATGTCAAAGAACGTCTCGTCCTTTTTCTAAAAAAGTTCATCGGAAGGTACCCAGAATTTGTTGATAAATATTCCGTATCAACTTCACAAATAATACACGATGGTCTTGAAGTATAGATTTTGCGTACTGACGTTGTTTATCATCTTAATAACGTGTTATATTATTTTTTTATTTGTCTTTACTAATATTACTTTTACTGTTAAATCTGTTTTTTGAGATATCCTTTTTGACGTAACTCTGTGCTTATGTATCCCATCATACTTTGAACGACAAAATTATTTTATGATTTGACTCTGTACCTATGTATCTTGTTATACTTTGAATGACAAAATTATTTTATTTATTAATAGTACTTTTACTGTTAACCCACTTTTTTGTGTAATACATTTGACGTGACTCTGTACTTATGTACCTCGTCATACTTTGAACCACACTACTATTTTATTTATTATTACTTTATACTGTTTGTTCAGTGTTTGTTATATCTATTTTGCGTGACTGTATTTATGCATCCTGTCATACTTTGAACGACAAAATTATTTCATGTCTACCTGTGCGAATTTCAAATGCGCAATTGTACACCAGTACTCAAAACCCTCCTTCCTTGATGGGTGCATTTTACATAGACAAATAAAATCGTATAATATAATCAAAATGAGGATGTTAATTTGATGTATGCCCTTTTTGTGCTTCTTCGTTACATTTGTTGTTTTTATAGTGATTAAGATGATAACACAATGTTGACTGCTGTACCCCTATTTTTGACATTTTTAACTATTGTGTCTGTTTGTTTTGTTCACGCATCGGTGACAATATAATGGAATGTGATACGACTGTCATACAAGTTAGAGGTTTAGCTAGCTATAAAACCAGGTTCAATCCACCATTTTCTACAATTGAAAATGCCTGTACCAAGTCAGGAATATGACAGTTCTTGTCCATTCGTTTTTGATGCGTTTTGTTATTTGATTTTGCCATGTGATTATGGACTTTCCGAATTGATTTTCCTCCGAGTTCAGTATTTTTGTGATTTTACTTTTTAATCGAATGATCTACTTATCTTCTCATTAAAAATGAATCGAAGATATAAATTTCTCATTTAAAATCATCAAGATTTTTACTTTGTAAAAAAACTACTATTATTCAAACAAATTAATACCAAAGACGATTTCATCGAAATGGCGGGCTTATAAACACCATATTTGTTGGAATTGATTAATTCATATTGTGTTTGTTGTCATTGGATTTTGTCAAATGTCTTAACGTTTGTAGTTGTAAATCGTATTTTTTACTGTTATTATTGTGTTGTGTTGGGGTTAACTACTCATCCAGTTCATTTGGTAGATTTAATTTTGGATTAACGAAATTTACACTATATATTTGGTTGCAGTTTGATCAGAAGAAACAACCACAAATCTAGATAATACAATTAATTATCTAATTACTACTACAATTATATATTAATTAGTATTATAGTTTTCACTGTTAATATAAGTTCGATAGGTCATACAAATCTAATCATGAAATTCATACAAATCTAATCTTGAATTTCATCCAAATTCCTTCTTAATTTAGGGAACAAGTTTTAGAAATTTACATGTGACGTCACTGTGGGCGTTGCATTGACTATGGCTTACAGGGCTGTGATTTTTCAGTTTAATCATGTATATCTATTATAAAATCATTTTATAAAATTTATTGTTTGCAAAACTATGTATTATTCTTGATAATAATGATGTTTTTGTCCCAGGCGGATAGCCTTGGCCTTTCAACTTTTTTGAACTTTTGGTCCTCGGCGATCTTCAAATTTGTAGTTTTTATGGCTTTCAAACTTTTAACATCTGAGCATAGTTTTGTGTTGACGTAGCGCGCGTCTGGCGTATTAAAATATTTTTTAATCTGTTACCTTTTGATTGCTATTATTCGTTTGTTTCTCTGTCCTATATTTTCTCCCATTTATCTGTTTATTTATTGTAACCCTGTCGTGTAAGGTTTTCATTTTAATGTTATAATTAACACTGCCATTAAAGCGGGATGTTTGGCATGCCACAAAACCAGGTTCAACCCACCATTTTTTCATAAAATGCTCTGTACCTAGTCAAGAAAATGGCCATTGTTAATTTACAGTTCGTTTCTGTGTGTGTTACGTTTCGGTGTTGTGTCTCTGTTGTGTCGTAGTTCTCTTATATTTGATACGTTTCCCTCAGTTTTAGTTTGTAACCCGGATTGGTTGTTTTTCTCTATCGATTTATGAATTTTGAACAGCTGTATACTACTGTTGCCTTTATCTATTAAACATATGCTTGGAATTAATTCATTGTTGTTTTTTTTTTAATTATTTGAAGTACAATGTATTAAACAATACCTCGTTTTAAGATTCTTCTTGTTGCTACAAATATTTAAACAATAAGAATGTTCTATTGATGCATACCTCTTAAAGGGTATCATTGGGGCCTGTGTTAAACATTCATAACGAAAAATTAGTCTGTTAGTATAATCAAGCGATTGTTTGAGACCCATTGTAACGATAGTTAAACAAGAATTTGGGTGTTTTATCGTTAAAATCTAGTATTATTCATATTGATAAAAGTTATATTCTTACAACCAGTGTTTAAGGGTTCCTTTTCGATTTCCAGAAGCTCCTTTCATAAAAACAACAGACAAGAAGCAATACATGTGATGTACTTCCTGTAATATTTGTCTCTCTAGTTTAGGAGTATTTGTGCACGTTTTTACGTCGTTATATCAGGAGATCTGGCAATAGAGCCAATAAGTTAACTCTCCATCTAACTTACAATGCTAATATGATAATTTTTATGAAGACTGTTTTATTATTTTAATTAAAATTTTGTTGAGAAACGTATTTACACATGCAAAAAGGATTTTGCCATTTTCCAGAGCCGCGACTTTTCTTTGAGGTCTGACACCTTTCTTTGGGATAAGTAAGGAGATAATTAGTAAATTATAACCTTTACATCAATGGAATGAAAACATATTATTTTGACAGCTCTAACATTATCTTTAAAATTAAAGCAAGTTGGATATCAAATTGTGCATAGGGAAATTTTGCATATCTCAAACACCAAGGTCTCATGTCGCTTAGTGTGAAAATTGGTCAGATGATAAAACATCGGATAGATTGAAGACTCTAGTAGGTCATTAACGATTTGCGGGTAAGGTGGCAAAACACAAGAAAAATTCAATAATTTCATGCTAATAATTTAAAATCAACGTTTTTCAATTGCTTCCTTAAAAAAGATAGGCACTTTTAATGACATATATGAGCATTTGTACGAAACAACATCTTCCACAGAATTACGAAGATTAAGATGGAAACCTATAAAAAACTTTTCGGCGTATTCAAGGCAACAATTTGAATATCTTTTATACTTATTATTGCATAAAGGGGAAAAACTTAACAAGTGTCCAAAAACGGTTTAAAGGAGAATTTTGTTCCATTTGAGTCATATCCTTCTTGGAGCTATTGCCATTTATCTTGAAAAAGATCAAATTAAGTAAACATGCATTTCAGCTCATTTTTCCATACGGTTGCATCAAAAAGTAAGAAAAACATTACAATAATTTGCACTTTGAAAGCAGTGTGTTAGAGATACTATGTTATGGTCACCAATCGATATTGTTTGACAAATATAAGATTGGATATGTGATAGCAGATTAGTCATCGCAACTGTGAACCAGGTTTAATCCACCATTTTCTACATTTGAAAATGCCTGTACCAAGTCAGGAATATGACAGTTCTTGTCCATTCGTTTTTGATGCGTTTTGTTATTTAATTTTGCCATGTGATAATGGACTTTCCGAATTGATTTTCATCTAAGTTCAGTATTTTTGTGATTTTACTTTTTAATCTATTATGACTTATTCCCTTTTGTGATATTTTGTATTCTACTTCTTAAAACAGTTATCACCTTTTTTTGAAAAACGTCAGTAATATTAATATATATTGCCATAATTAAATTTTCAAAGGGTCTAATTCACGTAACTTTGATTTATAAAACGTTCTGAGGAGACAGATATGAATCACACGCGGTACTTGGCCATGAATAATTCACAACTTTCGACTTTTAGGTGATTTTATTGAAAGTGTCCTTTTGTGTGTCGATCGCATGGTGATTTGTTTTTAGCAATTTTTTGTCTGATGTGTGACGTCACATGTTTTAATACTAACAGAGATTATCCGATATTTGCACAAATATGTCAATGTTAACATCCTTGTTTTTATAAGTTTGGTCATTGTGTTTCAACGTAATTACATCATTGACTTCCAAATGTTTAGGATTGAAAAAAGAGGGGCGAAAGATACCAAAGGGACAGTCAAACTGTTGAGCTTTCCTTGTGAAGATGAAATCAAAAAGTTTATTGGGTCTTAAATGCTCTTCCACTTTGTACTTGTTAGACTTTATGACTAATTTGATCTGAACGTCACTGATGAGTCTTATGTAGACGAAATGCGCGTCTGGCGTATTTAATTGTAATACTGGTACATTTGATAACTATTTACACCACTGGTTCAATGCCACTGCTGGTGAACGTTTTGTCCGTGAGGGTATCACCAGCAATGTAGTCAGTACTTCAGTGTTTACAATAATATCAATTATATGGTCATGTTTATAAATTTCCTGTTAACAAAACTTTGAATTGTTCGAAAAACTAAGGATTTTCTTATCCCAGGCATAGATTACCTTAGCCGTATTAGCACACCTTTTTGGGAATTTGAGTCTTCAATGCAACTTTTCAAATGTTTGGCTTTATATTTCTTTTGATCTGAGCGTCACTGATGAGTCTTATGCAGACGAAAGGCGTGTCTGGCGTATCAAATTAAAAGCCTGTTACCTTTGATAACTAATATAATACGGCAAATTATTTATTAAATAAAAATTGATTTTAATGAGAATCCGTGGTGTATGTTTTCATCATCACCATCCTCCTTTTGAATAAGACTTTTTACGATATAAAATTATCAATATCAACTCCTCCTTTAAAAATTATTTGTCTAGAAGTATGTTTTCACCGATTCATTCTTTACGCTATCATCATTTAAATTGCGATTTTTTTTAAATCGAAAATTGTTTTCCTGTTTTTCATCGAAAATGACCCAAACATTTTTTATATGAATAACAGCAAATTTTTTGCACCTTCATCTTCATTCAAACAAAAATACTATGAGGGTATAGGAATAAAGTAGGCTCGAGGGTAAAATAAAATTGAGAAAAAATTGAAAACTTTTTTTTTCATTACATATTTAATTTATTACTTTATTAGTTGTTTCTTTATCGATTGGTACAAAAATCATTAAAACATCAATTCCTTTTGCCCCCAGATGACTTTTTAAATGTATATATCATTGAAAAAGCTCCAAATTATCTCCCTTTGGTGCAAAAATGCCATTTTTTTTTAATCATAATTGAAATATCTTATATAACTCATGATCATCGGTGACCTATATTCTTTATTTTTATTTTCAAATAAGCTGTATTTAAACTAAACTATTGGAAAATTTGAGCGATTTCTGAATTTATTATTACTTTTTTTCGATATTACCTCTATTTCACCTATTAGTTCAACAGAAATAAAGTACATTAATCCCTGCACGCACTCAACCAAATCAAAATGCTACGAACAACAGTTTGCAATCATATCAAATATTTATACTTGTTTTCTTCGCATTTCGTCAAGTGTAGATTACTTAATAAGAAAACAACTCTCCTAAAAATATAATTGTATGTTTTTTGGGGTACATTTTACTTTATATTGGACCACGCTGGGAAATATAAACAAAACTAAACCTCAACTGAACATTACCAAACGCTGGATTTTGTGTTAAATTTTTTGGATTGATTTGCAACATAGATAGCACTCCAATATATAGGTCTTATATACCGTATCGTTATTCTTCCCAATGCTCGACTAACTTTTGCGGTCCGATACATCCATTTGGTCGTTGTATTACCAATTCAGAAAAAATCTAATGTCACAAAACAGAAATATAAATAAAGAACATTAAAAAGTTGCTTTGTAAATATCATTATAACTATCGGCCCAATAAATAGATCAGTTGCACACAAAAACGGAACTCAAAAAGGATGATATGCATTGCATATTCTCGTTTGAAAATTATATCCCTCAGACTATAACATACAATAAAATCAAAATTATATAGAATAAGTTCAATAAGCACTGCAAACATTTAACCATACCAAGGTTATTTTTTTTTAAATATGTGATAATTCATTTGATTAGAGTTGATCAATGCATTGGTAATAACTTATCATATGATATATAACAAGAATAGATTGTTCTATAACAAGTTGGTTTGATAAAATCATTATTAAACATTAAAAAAAAAATTAGAAACCTTAAAGGCGACCATTAATATGATAGAAAAAATAATATACATAATCCTTTTCAAATGATTTCTATAGTTCGTTCTTATTTTATACTGTTACACCACTGTTGAAAGTAAGGGATTGGTAGGGATCTTTCTTGCATGTTTAACCCCGCCATATTTGGTTTGTATGTACCTGTCCCAAACCAGGAGTTGGTTTCGAGTTTGAACTGTTTTACATTTGTCATTTCGATGCCTTTTAAGGCTGACTATCCGGTATGGGCTTTGCTCATTGTTGACGGCTGTACGATGACCTACAGTTGTTATGTTCTGTGTCACTAAGTCTCTTGTGGTGACTTAACTGTATCTGTATTATCCTTTATCTTTAGTTCGATGGGATGTATTCGTTCAACATAGTCACCAAATTTTGCATTATTTAGTGAAAGAACATCATCTATATAGCGGAACGTAAAGTTAAAGGATGTTGCGAAATTTTGATCTTTCTTCCTAAGAAGTTCTTGTATGAAGTCAGCTTCATAATAATATAGAAACAAGTCGACAAGAAGAGGGGCAAAATTGGCTTCCATTGGAATTCCGACTGTTTGTTGAAAAACAGGTCCTCCAAACGTAACAAATATGTGGTCATTAAAAAAAATCAAACATCTTGATAATGTTAGTTTCAGGGAATTTTTTGTTAGAATCAGAGTGGTTCTTTACAAAATAGGATTTATCTCTCCCCAAGACAAAATACTTATATCTACGTTCGCCAGTTGTTTTAATAAAACAAAGTAATACTAATGTAAAGTAGAAGCTGCTTATCTATGTTAGATTTAGATCGACGTCCTGTCTCTAATTGACGTACGTTCCTCAAATCGACGTCCAATATTTTGATACTCTAATCGACGTCCAATATTTTGATACTCTAATCGACGTCCAATGTTACAACAAGTGATGCCAAAACGAAGTCCGATTGATTACTAGACTTACTCTTAAACATGTACATGTTTTGTAGGGTTCAAGCTTATGACAACTAAATCATTTAAACAATCTTTCCATACAGATTTTTCAACCCAAAATAGGTAACATGCAAATAATATTTATCTTGATGATATCCATGTGAGCCAATGAGAAAACAACCCAACGGCAAAAAAAACCAAATGTTTCTATATTGTGCTGTTACACCACTGTTCCAGGTTTTGGGAGGGTTAAGTGCTAACACATTGTTTAAACCTGTCACATTGTCTTGATGTGACTGTAGTACAGTGTTTGTCTTGGTTTACGTCTGTCATATTTCATTTATTTCTCTGAATTATTTTGTTATCAATAAGACCGTTCCATCATTCATTTCGTGGCCGTTTATATATAGCCTTTGTGGTATGGGTTTTTATCATTGTTGAATGTCGTACGGTTGCCTTAAATTGTTCATTCTCACAGTCACTTTATTTAAACTTTGGTGGATAGTTGTCACGTCCAGTTGAAAATCTTATTACATCTCCTTATTTTTATGTGATTTCTTAAATTTAGAAATTGATATCCCAAGTTGTAAAACCTATTAGTTCGTTTTAAGTTTACAAAAAACATTTTTTATAGATTTTATTTGTCCCATATGATATGTTTAAAAGTGTCAACTGATTTTTATATTTCGTTCTAATGTTGTACTTTAAACCCACTTTCCCATGTTAAGGAGAGGGTTGGGATCCTGCTTTCATGTTTAACCCCGCCACATTTTATGTGTATGTGCCTGTCCCAAGTCAGGAGCCTATAATTCAGTGGTTGTCATTTGTTGCTGTATTACAAATTTGTTTTTCGTTCATTTGTTATACTTAAATTAACCCGATGGTTTCTCGTTTGAATTGTTTTACATTTGTGACTTCATGGTCCTTTACAGCGGAGTATGCAGTTTGGGTTTTTCTTATCTTTGAAAGCCGTACATTTAAGGAATAACTGTACGGTTGTTGAAGAGATGCCACCGTCAATTGGCGATTTGACGGTGGCAACTATTCAAATCTGGATAAAATTACAACGAAACGGCGATTATTGGGTAGATGTTGTTTTATTTTCGATAATATCGTAGTAATTGACATTTATTGATCCAATTAATTTGAAATGGTGGATCCATACTTAGTTAAGACTGGTCAACCGTGGTTTTGACGGTAATTGTTAGCCAATGAAAAAGATTGTTACATGAAAAATGCATTAGAATGACCAATAGTTGTTTATTTCTGTGTCAATTGGTCTTTTATGAAAAGTTGTCTCATATGCAATCATACCTCATCTTATTCATATACTTCAAGTTTGAGTTGAAATCGGTTCAGTTCCATATTGTATTTGTGTCCAAAAAGGACGTCGATTAAAGAAGCTAAAATTGAACGTCGATTATATAGGCATAAAGTTCGCCTTCGTTTTGAAGATATTTTATTGTGACGTCAGTATTGGACGTCGTTTTGAGGAACGGATGTCGATTAGAGACAGGACATCAATCTGAGTCTTACATGTATACTATGGCGAGTTATCTCATTGTCACACATACCACATCACCTTATATATATATACCAGTAATGTGTCGTATGCACCAATGTATAGTAAGGGGCAGTTAACGAGGCATTTCATAAAAACCTGTGCTTGTAGCTAAAGCAGCATCGCTTTAGCGGTGTGAAGAGAGCTTTATGTTTCAAATTTGCATTAATTAATTTTGTTTTAAAAATTGATAAAATATGATTACCGATGAAGACAAGTATATTGAATTGTGTTTCAGTCATGTTAAATTGATAACCTTTCAAAATAACTTTAAATAAAAGATCAATAAGTTTGCATGGATCGTAACTTAATTTAAGGACTTTATAATAAATTTTACCGGAAAAAAGGATGGATTTACAAGGTTTCGACAGTGTAAGACAAACTTCTAAACCAAATCGTATATATGTGAGGGAATTTAATATAATATTTTGTTACATAAAGGCAACAGTAGTTTACCGTAATATAAGGGCAACAGTATTATACCGTTAAATAAAGGCAGCAGTAGTAAACTTTAACTATAAAAAACCGTAGTGAGTTGGATGTTATGCTATCTATTTTAAAAATGTACTTTCACAGACGATAAGATTGAAAATGCCACATGCATTCAAACGTGTTCAAATGCTTAAAAAGGTACACCATCCGATGCTGAGGTAAATCTGATACATTATGGTTTCATTTTATTGCAAAATATTGTTTAAATCACGTGGTTGAAATCATTATTCGAGAATTAGTTATTATTGATACAGAAAACGATTTGTGTATTTTAAACCGGTGAGGTACACATGTACACGATTTAAAAAACAAACTGCATCATTGGAAAACTCCACAACAAGGCTTCTTGTTTTTCAACAAGGCTAAAATGATGTTAATTAAACTCTTAAAATCAGCGTCATACTCGAGGATCCGTACTTTTTTATTACGGGCCGTTGTTATGTTCTGATATAAACATTTTGTATAGTTGCGACTTCTCTACTTATCTCTAATATATTATACAATAGAATCATCTGCCGAACTAAAAATTTAATTCGGCTTTTTCCCCCTGGAGTGTTGTTTATTTTGACATAGCCAACGTGTGATATGCTTGTTATTAGATTTCTTGTTATATGAATAACAAAACTGTCTTAAACATTCAATGTTTGGTTTCTTATTTTAACCATTTGACGTCATTGCTGAAGGTGACCATGCTTTTCTCGCCACATCTGAAAAGCACATTACAGATATACATGTAGAGAAAAAAAATGTCAAGGTTTCCCCTACTTGTCAATATCAATAAAAATGATTATATCACACTTTCACCAGGTATTCTACATGTGATTTGAAATTTCTCTGCACTCATCAAGATGATTGATTGATTTTTGGTGTTTTAAACCACTTTTTGATTTTATTGTGGCCTAAGTCGGCAGGATAGCCAAAGTTGTCATATGTTCTCTTCATCTGAAGGATTTGAGAAAACCAGGCGAACTTGTCATATTTTCACTTTTTTCAAGCGTTTGGATTTGGGCTTACCTTGTGAATGTAAAGCAAAAAAAGCACTTCGGTCGCACGATATTTATAAATGTTTTTTTTTTAATTTTGTATAAAGGAGTTTCAAGGAGAACAGTCAAAATTGAACTATGTTAACTTTGTCTTCGGGAGTTAAGCATAATCGCCAAAGTTTGGCCTATCTTTTAGTTTTAACACAATTTCTAACTTTCTTAACCCTAAGTTATTACTGAAATTATCATTCAAATCTCACACTTTAAGCAAGTTAGTTAAAACGAGAATTAGCTGGAAATGTTGTAATGCCTTTTAAACGTCACAACATAGAAGATGGTATCAATACTCAGTTCATGAACGTCAGAGTGACGTCAAAACTATATTTCAGTCTTATTGAGTAATAGATGATTAGTGGAATGATCACTTTTCACCAACACGTTTAAATTATTTATTACATTTGATATATGAAGTTAAAACGTAACGACAATATCGATGCTAAGATTATTAACACAATCATGCATTTATTGACAGTAAAGTGTTCACTCAATTTTGTAACATTTCAAAGAGTAATTGTTTATCTAATCAGTCCTTGTTTGTTAATAATAGAATCATTGAAATACTCGATTGGTTTAACTTATGTAACGAGATAAAACACATATTATATCGTCAATAAATAGAAATATTGTGTTTCGATTGAAACACAATTCAATTACTCGCAATTCGTATCCGCGGTCGACACAGCAGCTGATACTGTAGTATGCCGCAAGTACTACACAGAAGTTCTTGAATGAAATTATAAGTTCTTCTATGTTCAACGCATGCACTCCACAGAGAGACAAATAATAAATAAGCATGCCATATCTCATCTTAAGGCCTCCTCGGAATATGTGAATGTTCTTACTTTGTATTCGCTACCTCAACTAATTAAAACACCCTACAAATATCGTTCATCGTGCCTGTAGTACGGTGACCAAGTAAGGAAAAGTCGCTTATTTAAGGAGTTTAATCGTCATTCGGACTATATGGCTACAAATCACAGTATTAGTAGTTCAAAGGCTAAACTTTACATTTTGACTTGTCGTCAAAAAATCGTACGGTGCAATTTTTGTAAAATGTGCTTTTAAGTAAGTTAATTTACTTGAAAGAAAAATCGACTTTGAAAAGTTTTGAGGTTCACATTGAAAAAGAACATCCGTGATATGGTTTCTGTTATCATATTCATTGTTGTTACGCCTTATTCTAACGATTTCAAACAAAGTTTAGAAAAATTAATCCGTTATTACAGAGTTTTTGTAAAAGTTTGACACTACGAATATTGGGCATTTACTAGAGTACGTTTCAACTCAATTTCATCATTTGTTTTTACGCCAAATGTAAAATAATCAACATTTATATGATATTTCATACCTTTTATAATCACTGGCGTCAACGTGATAATCGTAACTGCAGTTACGATCATCCCAATATGGCGGACACAAATATAGAGAAATTTTATAAGGCTGATTTCTCCACCTTAACAGCTTATTTTCAGATTTTTTTTATATCAAGAACAATCTTTATAAACATTGCCATTGGATGTGTTTTTCATAAATTATAGAAAAACAACCAGAAAAACGAAAATCGAGATTCAAAAAATCACGATGATGATCGTAACTTCGTCTATAGATGATCGTAACTTTGACTTGTTTTTATAAAAAGATGATCGTAACTCAAAATTTACGAATGTTTTTTTCCCCTCATGAACACAGTCACGATAAAAAAAAAATATAATGATTTTAAAATTAAACAAAGAATAAACGAAAACCGCTATTCTTAAAAAGAAATGAAATAAGGGGGATTAGCAGACTTATATGCAAATGTCCTCATTATTATTTTCTTATGAGTAATTTAGTTAATATTCAAAATGGATTTACGTTGCTATGAAGTTGATATTAATATCATTCTCATGATACAGTTTAAGAATACAGGCCAAAACTTTCACTGCATAAAGTAAAGGAAGGCATGCAATTATATTATTTTGATGACTTTCTATCGGATTTTAAATTGTTGCCTGGTCTTGTTTTTTTAATCAAACCATGACTATTTAACATTGGTAGACTACAGAGGCGGACTTAGAGGTAGGGTCAAGGTGCTCGCATCACCTTTTTGTGGGGGAAATTTGGTTGATTGTATGGGGAATCAATTAAGCATGATTGTAGCGGGCCTACTCTTAGGCAGTCAGTCCCCCATTCCTTTATGAAAATCTCTGAATACGCCACTGGGTTACTACTGTTGAAATAGATGGTATACACGTTCATATTAGATTTTTCAAGCTACAAATCCTATATTTATACGGTATATGACATGTATTATTGAAGCTAGCCGAATAAGTTGTTTTAAGCCAAAGATCTACCATTTTTAAAAGGGAGATTAAATTCGGAAAAAGGCAGGACAGGATATTTGAGTAAAAAAAGGCCGGATGAACATCTTGGCCAAACAAAAAGGCAGGATGACAATTTATGTAAAAAAAGCATGATGAAAAAAAGCAGGACCGATTAGAGTAAAAATAAAAACACAGAATAGAGATTTCAAAAAGAAAAATGCAGGACAAAATTATTCATCCTAGCCCCTCCCCCAAATAAAAATCATATAGTAGCTCCCTTTATTGACGGTTTCATTGTTGTTTTTTTTTTCACTGAACAGATATGACTACACTTCTTAATGCTTTTTTTTCAACCTCTCCTTTAAAAATCGTAAATGTTAAGAAAAGAATCAATAAAGTATAGTACCCCAAAAATACCAGACCCTCGAGAGGTACTATTGTCCCTATAACGAGTAGGGGGAAAATGTAAACAATCTCCAATTCTAATAAACTGGTCATTAAAATGAACTGTCTAATACCTTATTCATATAAAATATATGAAATAAATATAAAGTTGTAAACCCCCATGCATTTTAATATTGAAGATGATAAAAAAAACGCAATCTCGCGAACTCAACCATTTGTGCACTTGCCAATGGGTCGTTACCCTCCCCTCAGTGATCGCTCCTCATTATTATCACAATATCAGCTGATAACGTACATTTGTTCGCATACTAGACAGCTTTATTTTTCCTTATTTATCAGAAAATGCTTCGTTGAAACAGACAGTTACGATCATCTTAAGTAAAAGTTACGATCATCTTAAGTAAAAGTTACGATCATCGTTGATAAAAATAAATAAAAGTTACGATCATCATCGTGATTTTTTGTGTCTCGATTTTCATTCTTCTTGTTTCTTTTCCATCCTGTCCGAACAAATACTTCAATTGTAATGCTTATAAAGCTGTTTCTTGACATAATACATATCTGAAAATAAGCTGTTAAAGTTGAGAAATCAGCCTTATAAAATTTCCCTATATTTGTGTACGCCATATTGAGTTACGATCATCACGTTGACACCAGTGAATAATCAATAATATCCAATGCATTTATCTCAGAAGCATTATTTCAGCAATTCGAGCCAGACACAAGTCCTAACGCTAATATTAGGGAGCTATTCGAAGCCCATATACAGCCTCTTATAGATACATATAAGCTATTTGATTGTGTTGTATCACTTATATTCGAATACTGAAATGTGTTCCTTGAAGCAGTAAACAGTTTGCTGTCAAATGTTAGAGCAGAATAAAGGCAACAGTAGTATACCGATCATAAATCGATAGAAAAATAACCCAATTCCGGGTCACAAACAAAAACCGAGGGAAACGCATTAAATATAAGAGAATGACGACACAACAATAAAATGTAACACACACAGAAACGAACTAAGCATTAGAGAAAATCCGATGAGAATAACAAATATAACAAGAGGGTAAGTGGACACTTGTTTGAGATCGTCATTTCAAATGTTACCGTATTTTTTTGTAACGAACCGTACCAATTACTGAAGGTGTTTGTCAGTTTACATACTCGATATGCTTCAACTTTCTGAGAATATTGAGCACCTTTTATAGATGGTGACTTTGCTATTAGACAGACTCCTAGACATTTCAACGGTATATGGAACGACATGGCAACAAAACAGACCGTTATAATAGCCTCAAGGGGATCCGGTGGCGATTATAGGCATAACAAATCAAAGGTCTGCGCTTGTTAGATGGACCCTTACTAGACATTTCCTAAATCCCTTAATCGTCTAATGCTGGAAAGATGCAAATTCACACGAGGAAACAAAACCAACAGCAATGAAAGGAGATGAAGATAGATATAGGACGATATGGTATGAGTGCCAATGAGGCAACTCTCTATCCATGTAACAATTTATAAAAGTAAAGCATTATAGGTCAAGGTATGGCCGTTAACACGGAGCCTTGGCTCACACCGAACAGCAAGTTACAAAGGTCCACAAAAATTACAAGTATAAAACCATTCAAACGGGAAGACCAATTGCTTATCTATATACAAACGAGAAACGAGAAACGATAAACACAAATGAATCACATGAACAGACGACAACCACTGAACATCAGATTCCTGACTTAGGACAGGTGCAAATAGTTGCAGCGGGATTTAACGTTTTAATGGTACTAAACTTTCTCCCTGTTCGGAAGAACATGTTATTGCCATTTTAAACCATCTGAATGAACCATGTCTCATCCTCCATGTCTTATCAATATCTCTTCTGGAATGCATGCTGCAATAGATATTCAAGAGTTTTTGCTCACAGCTTGTGCACTTTCTCGACCTTCTTTTGTACCATCACTCAAACTTACCTCAGAGATGGTATATGCAATTAGTTCAATGTATTGATGTTAAGAAAAGTAAAACATTCGGTGACCTTGCAGCTGACAATCACAAAAATATGTCCCAATACTTTTCTATAGCGCACACAGTAGCAGATGTTTTTGACCGCTACGACATGAACAACTCTATAAAGTCCGCTGAAAATAAACTACGAATAAAGACTACAGCTTCCACCAAAGTGTATCAGATTACTAGTATTTAAGGGAGAAGTATTCCTGATTGGAAGAAGTTTCTTTCTGTTAAAGAACACAAGCAGGCTCTTCTTAATTTCTTTGGTATTTTTATTCGTCAAAACTTTGACAAATCCCTTATGATTCTACTTGATTGTGAGCTTGATTTAGCCGGAACATTTGTAAGTCCCGAAATTGTCAAAGTTATTTAAATCAACACTGTTAATGACTGTCGAAACTTGTTTAGCACCCACGAGGAGGACGATTCGCGTATGAGCTTAAACTTTGACAAGAAGTTTAAGGAATGGGAAAGAGCGGAAGAACAATCATACGAACGGATGTGATTGTTGTGTGCGTTCACTACTACAAATATATGACAAATACAAACGAGCTATGGGCGCAGATGGGGAACATAAGCAGAGTAAAGGGTGAGGGAATATTTTTTCTCATATTCCAACTAAGTGACTTTCCCCAACCATTTGTAAACTATTGCCTCCTGTATATGCACTTACAGGATGCCACACAGCTTCGTCTCTGTTTTGAGTAGGTAAATAAACTGTCTACAAGACGTTGAAGAACACGCACGACTATTTCAGAGGTTTGCAGAGCTTCGTTAATATTGACAGAGATGAAGCCTTTGTTTGGGCTTGAAAGTTAATTTCAAAGCTTTATTATCAGAAAAATCTCTTTAAATCATTTCATCATGATATTTATACAATGTGCGTCAAACTTGCCACCAGTGAAGATGTAAGTTTAGTCAGGTTACCTCCCTGTGAAGCGGAACTGAAACAGCATGTTTTACGTGCTTCGTTTCAAACTAATATTTGGACCGCATTACCCATTGCTGAACCACCTATTCCGTCACGCTCAGAATATATACGATGGGCGCGAGTTATATGATTCATTACACCCCGTGTATTTTAAAGGGAAGGTGTCACCAGAATTCTTGCATGTTAGGGAAAATCTCTATGCAAAAGTCATTAGTTGGTTCACAACAAAACCTTATATGTTCAGAGCTTCGCTCCTGTAAAGGCTTAGAATAATGTAGAAAAATAATTTCCAATCATGTTACTTGACAGACGAACCAGAGCATACTACGGCTTAATTTTGTTGTATGGATCTCTTTCATTGGATTTTTAAATTGTAACTTTTCGAGGTATGGAGTGGTTTTTAGTTCGAATGAACTACATTAATGAGCTTTTGCAACATACGCCTTCATGATATTAGGCTTCAGGTAAAAATAATATTTATTATCTATTGCTGATGTTGAATATCAGCCATCAAGGTAACAACTGTAACTTTATTAGAATATGTGTTGATCTTTTATAATAAAACAAGTGTTTGAAAAACGCCAATTTTCAGAATAAATCAACGTCCTTATTTCTTTATTTTTACATTTTCGAGATAATTCATTGCTAATTGATTTGAAAAAAATGTCTGAAATTTAACCTAAATTGTTGTAGAAATCCTTAAATTTTGAAAAAATGGAGAAAAAAAAATTATAACAGCATTTGATCTTTGACATTATTTTATGCAAAACTGTTACCACATTTCCTTTTGACGACATCGATATTTCAAAAGTACTCATTTTACCGAATCCAATGATATAAAAATATAGCCATATAGTATGTTTCACGATTAAATCTAAAAAATATTGTGTCTGGTCACCGTACTACTGTAGATGTTCTACGTCTGATCTTGTTGTGCTAGTTTTCTAAGCTTATATAATTACAGAACTTGGTAATGTTTGTAATGAATAATACATAGATAATGATATTAATGATACACGGAGTGTAGAAAACATGTTGTATGATTTGCATAAATCACGTACCGTTCAATTCGATTGACATTTAAGATTTTTTGACCCTGTACACTACACTACACTTCTACACACCTTTAACAAACAAAAGTTCCATTGTTAAATTCAATTAAATTTTCCTTTTAATAATCGAACTGCAAATGTATTCAGTGCATCTCATTTAAAGTCTTCTTCTGTAGTGTAAAAGGGTTAACTAAAACGGTGATGTGATAAGAGTATAAAAGATGTCAATTTTCCCTCTGACAGAATTATGTACTTATTGGCAATTCATAAAATTGAGAATGGAAATGGGGAATGTTTCAAACAGACAACAAACCCGACCATAGAACGGCAGAAGGATCAACGCAGGTCTTCAACGCAGCGAGAAACTCCCGCACCGGAGGCGTCCTTCAGCTGGCCCCTAAACAAATATCTTTACTAGTACAGTGATAATGGACGCCAAATTAAACTCCGAATTATAGACAAGAAACTAAAATTAAAATTATACAAGACTAACAAAGGCCAAAGGCTCCTGACTTGGGACAGGCGCAAAAAATGCGGCGGAATTAAACATTCGTTTTCAGTTATCGACAGGTTGTAGGTAGTCATCAATCCCTTTAATATCAGCCTTGTTCCTGTGTAGTTATGAAACTCAATTTTTTGGGGGTAAACTCAGTAACGATCAGTCTGAATTGCGTTTATTTGTCAAAAACACTTTTTGTAACCTTAGTATTAATTTTCTAATCTTTTTTGCGGAAAGCTATCTAAGAGAACTTATTTTACTTCAAATAAATCTTACATAGACATGGGAGATTATATATAGGAATTTGCGACAGAAAAGAGAGGGTTTTTCATTCCTTATATATGCTTTTTCCTCATAGGACGGTGATGTTCTATTTGGTCCCTTCTTACAGTGTGTATATATTTACAGCTATGCTCGTGTCTGTAGTCGTGTTTTAAATCTCAGTAGACGTCATTTAGATGTCAGTAGACATCATGTAGGCATAACTGATAAGATATTAAGGGCATACGATACAGTTACATGGAAGGTAATGACGTTTCTAACGTAAAGTGTTATTTTCGAAACGTCAAACTATGTCTAATCGGGAAAAGATTCAGTTTTCGACAGACTTTTATCATTCAAACTTATCTAACTTAAAAACAAACTCATGGACCCCGCTTTTTTAAAATGCCATTTGGTTTGATTACGTAAGAAGATTATGTGTGCCAATTTTCATGAAAACGTAGATTTTTTTTAATTTGATAAATATACAGGACCAAATGAAGTTTTTTTTATACATTCGTGAACATTTGATAAATATGAGTTATTTGAAAAATAAATTGAACAAATTTAAAGGACATTTATATAAAACAGAATTTACAAATAATTTAGCAGAAAAAACAGCTTGTGTTTATCTTTTAAAACAAAAAAAAAATTATGTATTTCTGTCGAAAGAAAAATATGTCCACATATAGAAATTTTGAGCCAATATTTAAAATTTGGACTTCATTTTACTTAAAAAGTAGCATATAAAGGGATATTTTGAATTGCATATTTGATTTAATCAGTCCAAAAATAGCTTTTATGCAAATTTTCAGCACAATTTAAATATGGCATCAAAACTGTATCGTATACCCTTAAGTTAGAGTTTACACCACTACAAAAAATTAAAAGATTTGAATGTATGCCTGTATGCAGATTGCGAGGATATTTATTGTTTATAAACTTAGCTTAGTAAACTTGTATAATAATAATAATACTGATACATTCCTTATTTAAAGAGGGTAAATAATTAACTAATCTTCCCTGAGGCCCTCCCAAAATTATTTTAAAAAATTGGAAACATCACGTTTAATAATTTCTTGCGTCCGAAGCGCTTTTATGAGATATAGGATCGATGTTAACTCATTGATCTTTTGAATAAACTTATTTGGATATGTTATCAATTTTACACAATAGTGAAATCAATAAAGGAGCTGCATCAGATGGAAATCGAATTTATGCAAGTATATGCGTACATGAACATGTATGAATCTTTGATTGATTAAGGAACATTTTTATAAAATACTTAATAAAAGTTTAATTATTGTGTGTTTTGTAAGTTTCATATATCAACTAAAGTTTCTAACATTTACATACTTTGCATATAGATATTTTCACATTTAACAGATGATTTGATACTAAATTGCATAAGTATAAAAAAAAAAGATGTGGTATGATTGCCAATTAGACAACTCTCTACAAGAGCCTAAATGGCACAGAGATTAACAACTTTAGGTCACCATACGGCCTACAACGATGAGCAAAGCCCATAGCGCATAGTCAGCTATAAAAGGCCCCAAAATGACAAGGTCGATTTTTATCTGACGCAGCTCAAATATTACTATGTCGGTTCTTCTTTTGCTTACTTATATAATTATGAATAAATATAAATAAAACTAAATATGTCTTGCTGTATCTGTACAGTTACAATTTTTGTATGATCCTACATCCTACGTCGATACTGTTTACCTAAAAGCGGGAGGTTTGGCATGCCACATAACCAGATTCAAACCACCATTTTTTTTTATTAAAATATCCTGTACCAAGTCAGGTAAATGGCCATTGTTATATTATAGTTCGTTTCTGTGTGTGTTATATTTTAATGTTGTATATCTGTGTCGTTGTTCTCCTTATATTTGATGTGTTTCCCTGAGTTTTAATTTGTAACCCGGATTTGCTTTTTTCTCAATCGATTTATGATTTTCAAACAGCGGTATACTGCTGTTGCCTTTATTGAAAGTGCACAAATTGATGTGTTTGTTGCAGGCGTCCTTACACTAAATGCTGGATATGTATAGACTAATGCTTAAGTCTGAGAAACCATGGTGTATTATTAATGTAATTGCTTTGAACTACATTGTGTAGCTTTCATTAGCTGCATGTATGCTTATATCAATGCGTTGTTATTATGTTAGTTGGTTTATCTTTGCTACGTGTGGGTTTATTATGTTAAGTCATTTACAACTGATTTTAACAGTTGTTGAAGGTAAATAGAGTGAATTGAAATCATTGCAAGCAAATCGTTGACATATAGTCTGTATTTTAATTTTTCATATTTGTTTTTCATAAAGTTGATTGTATAATTGTTTGCTCGTAGAAGCGTCAGAACAGGTCCGATTTGGTATGAGGGTATTTGCAGTCTCGTAAAGGAGTTTTGTTTGACATAGCGAATGAAATACTTGTAAACACTTTAAGGGACAGCTGAAGCACTCCTCAGTGTGCAGGATTTTTTCTCCGTTGAAGACACATTAGTGGCCTTCTGTTGTTTTCTGCTCTTTGTCGAATCTCTTTGACTCATTCCACTATTCTATTCTCAATTTTATTTAAATAATTTCGTGCGATGGTATATTATGATATTTTTAAACGTAGAAGTATGCTATTTGCAACTAATTTTCAACAAACTATGAGCATTCCCAATGGAGTCAATTGTGCTTCTCTTCTTGCCGATTTGTTCCGTTTCTTTGTATGAGGCTGACTCCATACAGGAACTTCTTAGGAAGAAACAAAAGAAGCTATCAATATCATTTAACTTATTTTCCGCTATATAAATGATGTTCTCTCACTAAATAATTCAAAATTTGGAGACTAATTTTAACGCATCTATCCCATCAAACTAGAGATAAAGGATACAACAGATACAGGCAAGTCTGTCACATATCTTGACTTATATCTAGAAATTAACAATTATAGTCAGCACTTCACAACAAAAGAGATGAACTGTTAATCCCAATTGTGAACTTTCCATTTTTATGTAGCAACATTCCAGCAGCGCCTGTATAGGAGTCTATATCTCCCAATTGATACGATATTACAGGGCTTGTATTTTCTATCATGATTTCTTTGACAGAGGCTAGCTTCTCACAAGGATGCCATTGAACCAAGAGTTCCAAATGGTAAAGTTGACATCTTCCCTTCGTAAATCTTACGGACACGGACGCCATCAAGAGTTGGTTTACCATAATATATATGTTTATCGGATAATATCGTAGATGTTCCTTGTTCTTTGCTTTTCACAAATGTAACCTATCGAATTTACCAGGTTTGTGTAATATGAGCAACACAACGGGTGCCACATGTGGAGCAGTATCTGCTTACCCTTCCGAAGCACCTGCGATCACCCCAGTTTTTGCTGGCATTCGTGTTGCTTAATCTTTTGTTTTCTATGTTGTGTCTTGTGTACTATTATTTGTCAATTTGTCTTTTTCTTTTCTAGCCAAGGCGTTGTCAGTTTATTTTCGATCCATGAGTTTGAATGTCCCTCAGGTATCTTTCGCCCATCTTTTATTTAATGCTATAATATAAAATTTCAACCAACTTTCAAACATAGACTTTATGAATTAAAAATTAACATACTCATTTATACAAAAAAAAAACTAAAAGTCAATAACTTTAAATGTCAACAAAAGGGATCCAGAAAACTAGAATGCATAAAACTTTTTTCCATAATAAATAAAAAAGTAAATACGCTGTCGATTCGGACATTGTCCACTTTTCATGGTTTATCATCATGAATTACCCAGAAAAAAATGTTCTACCTCTAAGATTGTATTGATTAAAAGTAAAATCACAAAAATACTGAACTCCGAGAAAAAATTCAAAACGGCAAGTCCCTTATCAAATGGCAAAATCAAATGATAAAATACATCAAACGAATTGACAACAACTGTCATATTCCTGACTTGGTACATGCATTTTTAAATTTTGATATTACCTCAAGTCCGGGTATTGTAACATCAATCGACTTAATGAATATGTTTTTAGCTCACCTGGCCCAAAGGGCCAAGTGAACTTTTCTCATCACTTTGCGTCCGTCGTCGTAGTCGTCGTCGTCGTCCGGCGTCGTCTGTTAACTTTAACAAAAATCTTCTCCTCTTAAATTACTTGGCCAAATTTAACCAAACTTGGCCATTATCATTATTGAGGTATCTAGTTTAAAAATGTGTCCGGTGATCTGGCCAACCAACCAAGATGGCCGCCATGGCTAAAAATAGAACATAGGGGTAAAATGCAGTTTTTGGCTTATAACTCAAAAACCAAATAATTAGAGCAAATCTGACATGGAGTAAAATTGTTAATCAGGTCAAAATCTATCTGCCCTGAAATTTTCAGACAAATAGGACAACACGTTGTTTGGTTGCTGGCCCTGAATTTGTAATTTTAAGGAAATTTTGCTGTTTTTGGTTATTATCTTGAATATTATTATAGATAGAGATAAACGATTGACTGGGATAATGTTCAGCAAAGTAAGATTTACAATAAGTCAACATGTCCGACATGGTCAGTTGACCCCTTTAGAGTTATTGCCCTTTATAGTCAATTTTTAACCATTTTTCGTAAATCTTAGTAATCTTTTACAAAAATCTTCTCCTCTGAAACTACTGGGCCAAATTAATCCAAACTTGGCCACAATCATGTTTGGGGTATCTATTCTACAAAATGTGTCTAATGACCCAGTCATTTAACCAAGATGGCTGCCACGGCTAAAAATAGAACCTAGGGGTAAAATGCAATTTTTGGCTTATAACTCAAATCTGACGGGGTTCAATTGTTCATCAGGTCAAGATCTATCTGCCCTGAAATTTTCAGATGGATCGGACAACCGGTTGTTGGGTTGCTGCCCATGAATTTGGTCATGCCATGTTTTGTTATTATCTTGAATATTTTTATAGATAGAGATAAACTGTAAACAGCAATAATGTACAGCAAAGTAAGACCTAAAATTAAGTCAACATGACCAAAATGGTCAATTGACCCCCCTAAGGAGTTATTGTCCTTTATAGTCAATTTTTAACAATTTTCATAAAATTTGTAAATTTTAACTAACATTTTCCACTGAAACTACTGGACCCAGTTCATTATAGATAGAGATAATTGTAAGCAGCAAGAATGTTCAGTAAAGTAAGATGTACATACACATCACCATCACCAAAACACAATTTTGTCATGAATCTATCTGCTTCCTTGTTTAATACTCACATAGACCAAGGTGAGCGACACAGGCTCTTTAGAGCCTATAGTTTATAATAAAAACTATTACTAGTTAATAAACTTTATGAGGACAAACGTTTGAGTATCTTAACATAGTCTTTAACATAAAGCGCGAGGTTTGACAGCCACAAAAGCAGGTTCAACCCACCATTGTTACTTAAAATGTAACGTACCAAGTTATGAATATGTCAGTTGTTATCTAATAGTTCGTGTCTATGTATCTTGTATTGTCGTGTTTTTGGGGGTTTTTTTTTTTTGTTTCGATGTATAGTTTTTGTTGTTTCGTTGTTTTTTTCTTATACAGTTGATGTGCTTCATTAGGTTTTAGTTTGTAACCCGGTGTTGTTTTCTCTCAATCGATTTACTGTTGCCTTTATTTTTTTTAAATGTAAATTAAAGCGGTAATATATAAAAGACCAAATAAATCAAGTAAAAACATAATGATTGCAATTGTATCGAAGTTTGTTTGTAGACAATCCTTCAAGATTAACAGGTAATTAAATAAAAGGGCAGTGTTTCGATAACTAATCTGGCGTGAAAGTATTTATTATTAGTGACCTTGTAGTACAAATATATTGACATGATCCGTTCCTATGTAGTAATGTGTAGGAATGTTTTTATTAATGAATTACATGGAAGGATTGGTGTTGTTAATTTGTTCAATGAATGAAAATATGAAGTTCCTGTTCGATAACCCAATTTCAAATCAATGTCAAAATGTAGGAGAAGAGAGAGAGGGGGAGGTAAAGATACACTATGATTAAAATGAATGAATGTGTCCAGCCTTTGCTTATCAAATAGGTCGCTTCTATGTGTGTAGACGTTTGTTTTTGTTGCACTTCGGTATTCCGGTTCCTTTATTTTTCCTTGTTTTCCTCTTATAAGTGATGTGTTTCCCTCAGGTTTTGTAACCCGACTTTGTTTTCTCTTAATCGATTTATGACTACGTTGTCTTCATTCACAAGGCAGTGCTCGTATATAGAATATGTATTTTAATCCGATTATTAAAGTACTTCTACAGATTTCAAACAGATATGACGGTAAACACATCATTTCAATTACGTTTGAAAAATAAAAATCGAAAATGTTATTCAAGAGTGGGACGAAAGATACCAGAGGGACAGTTAAACTCATAAATCGATAAAAAAAAACCTGACATCATGGCTAAAAATGAAAAAGACCAACAGACAAACGATAGTACACACGACACAACATAGAAAAATAAAGAATAATGAACCCCACCAAAAACTAAAAAGGTATAATAAAACATAGTCTTCCATTATTTGATTCTTATAAATTTAAATCTTATATACTAATATGAACCTTTCATGTGACTCTCAGTACTGCAGCATTAACTACTGGATTGAAAATGTTATCGGGAACTCACAGTAGTAGTATTGGTCCAGTCCTGGTACCGAAACTAACACTAGTGATATCAGCCCAGTTCTAGTACCATCGGTAACTAACATTAGTAGTGTTGACCTAGTGCTAGTATTATCGGGAACGAACACTAAGGGTATCAGCCCAGTACTAGTACTATCGGGAACTAACATTAGTGCCAATTTAGTGGTATTGGCCTAGTGCTAGTATCATCGGGAACGAACACTGGGGATATCAGCCCAGTACTAGTACCATCGTGAACTAAATCTAGTGGTATCGGCCCATTGTTAGTTAATGAAGAGAAGAATTTTTTAAAAAGTATGTGCGTATTTGGACTTATCTTCATCAAGAACACTCAAAACCAAACATTTTGATACGAAAATCCTTGAAAACTACACACAATAACAAATAGCCGTATTTGGCACAACTTTGTACTTGTTTGGCTTCATAGCTTTTTGAACTGATTGTTACTGGTGAGTCTTATGTAGACGAAACGCACGTCTGACGTAGTAAATTATAATCTTGGAACCTTTGATAACTATTTGCACCACTGAATGGATGCCACTGCTGGTGGACGTTTCGTCCACAAGGGTATCACCAGCCCAGCAGTCAGCACGTTGATGTTGATATGAATATTAAGGTTATGGTTATTTTATAAATTTCCTGTTTACAAACGTATGAATTTATTGAAATACTAAGGATTTTCTTATGCCAGGCATAGATTACAGATTATATTATCGATTATAGATTAGTCGTATTTGGCACAACTCTTTGGAAAAGTGGGTCCTCAATGCTCTTCGACTTTGTACTTGTTTGGCTTAATAACTTTTTGGCCTGAGCGTCAATGATGAGTCTTATGTAGAAGAAACGCGAGTCTGGCGTATTAAATTATAAGCCTGGTACCTTTGATAACTAATTACCATATAATGAGTGGTAGGGACTAATTTCTGGAATAGGTAACTGTTTCAAGCTTGTTGATATACAATAAGGATCAATAAGTTTTAATCTAAGATATGATAAGGTTGCTGATTATATCATTAGTTTGAGAAACTTTAGAATAACATGGTAGTATTTGTTTTTAAAATATGTTTAAATACAGGCAACCGTAGTATACCCCTGTTCAAAGGCATAAAACGATTAAACGAAAACAAATCCAGGTTACAAACTAATCCCAAGGGGGAAACATCAACTATAAGAGGGAAACAACGGAACAAAAAAAAAAACAAAAGCCAACATACATAGAAACGGACTATTTCTGACTTGTTATATGATATTTTAAGAAAAATAAAACTCATTTTATGGCTAGCCAAACCTCACCTTTATATGGAAAAGGTAAATTTACCGCTAAAATTAAAACATTACGTGACACGAATACAGTACAAATAAACGCAAGATCACTCAAGACAGACATTACTAGTCTGAAAACATTAAACATTTAAAACCAGTCACAAACACATTAGACATTTGACTATCTGTGATATATTTGGTAAGTCTTGTGTGGACGCGTTTTTGGCGTATTGAATTTTAAACCTGATGCCTTTTGTTATCTATTATTCATGTGTTTCTTTGCCTAATACGTTCTCCTATTTATTTGTATTGTAGTCCTGTAATATTATGTTGTCATTTTAATGTTATATTTACCATTGCCATTAAAGTGCGAGGTTTAGCATGCCACAAAACCAGGTTCAACTCCCAATTTTTGTTCTTTAAAAATGTCCTGTACCAAGTCAGGAAAATGGCCATTGTTATATCATAGTTCGTTTCTGTGTGTGTAACATTTTTACGCTGTGTTTCCGTTGTGTCGTTTGTTTTTTCTTATATTTTAGTGTGAATTCACATTACTATTTAAGTGTCATGGTACTTTTCTATCCCAAATTCATGTATTTGATTTTGATGTTATATTTGTTATTCTCATCAGACTAATGATTAGTCCGTTTCTGTGTGTGTTACATTTTAATGTTGTGTCGTTGTTCTCCTCTTATATTTAATGCGTTTCCCTCAGTTTTGGTTTGTTACCCCGAATTTTTTTTGTTGTCCATAGATTTACGAGTTTTGAACAGCGGTATACTACTGTTGCTTTATATATATATATATATATATAGTAAAACAAATATATGATAGGAATTTATTTTTAATATTCAAAGTATGTACACATGGTCGGTACTAGATGAATTGCATCCCCATTTCTAGGGAAAAGAAAGCTGAAGACTGAGTACACAACCATAAAAAAGTAGAATTTACCCGCGTCGACAAAAACTTCAAATTTGTTCCATTTTGATTTTTCCTTGGAGTTCGGTAATTGTATAATTTCACTTTTTAGTATATTCTATGTCTATGATTGCATTAAAGTAAAAACATTTGAAAAGGGAGATAAATAATAGTGCCTTCGATATTTTCTATCTTTATCAAAATTAAGTTGTCGCCCTTTCCCTATTTGATTTGTAAAGATCTGTGTAAATATGTTTAAATCATTTTGTGAGATAATTGGGGGGATTACTAACGTGTACATATTTTTTAGGATAATTTATTGTTTTATATGAAATCTAAGTTGACATCTGTGAATTATAGATTAAGACATTCGAATGACAAATGATCGTAACATATTTTGTGTACAACTTAATCTTTCACCCCTTTTCTTTTAGAATTTTGGGTGGAAGACGGCGAAGAAGTTATTAATTTGTTTTTATTCAATTACGAAAAAGGCTTCAGCTTTTTAAATGTACATGTACTAGAATTGTTTACTTTTATAAATTGTTGTTTGGTTGGAGAGTTGTCTCATTTGCACTCATACCACATCTTCTTATACCTATGTAATAGGAAAATAAAATCCACATCTATACGGGATCTTCAAAGGGGAATATGAACGAATATACACCGTCTTTGTTTTAAATCCCCAAATTAGAAAGAGGAAGGGGTGACAAATTGCAGTTAATCAATA
Organism: Mytilus galloprovincialis; assembly: GCF_965363235.1. Taxonomy (NCBI): domain Eukaryota; kingdom Metazoa; phylum Mollusca; class Bivalvia; order Mytilida; family Mytilidae; genus Mytilus; species Mytilus galloprovincialis. The sequence goes on along the minus strand of NC_134850.1, from coordinate 60,528,797 downwards.
TCTTTTTTTTAAAGTCTAGAATAAAAAGTAAAAGTGTCTATATTTAAACATAAATCATATAAGAGAAATATTACAAGGAGTTGTGGCATTATTGCCAATGCGACAACCATCCAGCAAAATGATAAGGAAGCAAGCACATTTCAAAAACCAGTAACGATTCGATAGAACAGTCTCACAGGATAACCATTAATAATAATAGCTATGGATACATGTAAGATAGTCTTCAAAAATTGAAATGTTTCGGTATTAATTAGGCGTTATCGTGATGACTGCAACCTGAGTAAAAGTATAAACGACATATTCAGATCTTAGCATTGGTTGTTTTAAAATAGTAAACTATATTCACTGAGTGATGAATCTTTTGTAGACGAAACGCACGTCTGGCGCAAATTAAAATTTCATCCCGGTGTATCTATGATGAGTTTACTCACTATTATCAATATTATTTATTGCCATGGATGTAAAAGCGATTATGTAAAGTTTGAACCTAGTTTATTTACAACCACTTGGTAGATGTCACTGCTGGCGGAGGTTTCCTCTTCGAGGGTTCCACCAAACCAGTAGTCGACAAGTTTGTGTTGACATGAATTTTCATTGATATGGTCATAATATAAAAAAAAATGTTTACAAAATCTTTATTGTTTTGAAATATTAAGGATTCTCTATCTCAAAAAGAAATTTTGTAAACTTTCCGGAATGATGCTCTTCAACTTTGTACTTTATTTGGCCTTTTATAATTATTTCAATTTGATTCGAGTTGCACTGATGACGGTTTTTTAAGACGAAACACGCGTCTTGCATACAAAAGGTTAAGCCTGGTATCTATGACGAGTTTGTTGTACAACTATTTATTCAAAGTAAGAGATACTGCATGCAAATATAATAGTTGTTGTGTATCAAAGACATGAAAGATATGTTGGTAAAAAAATGACTATTTAATTTTCTTATAGAGAAAAGGACGATTTGTTTAATTAATGTTTTTGCCAGAAGGTATATATCACAGAAAGTAATAAAAATTAGTACATACAATGCAGAAAATGATTGTTTACAAAAATGAAAATGAATGATAACAAACGGTCGTCCCGAGGTCGTCCCCTAAAGTAACAGTATACTTATAGGCAGGAAAAATATGGTCAGAAAATTAAAAATATATATATACCTTTATGTATCGGGGGGGGGGGAGTTTGTCCTAAAAAAATACTCATTCCCCCTTAAATAATCAAAGAATGATCAGTGCCTTATTTCACTAAAGCCGAACAAAAGAAAGTAAGTGAAATATTTTTCAGAAAATCTATTTTTACTTAACGTCTGCTATTTTAATCGAAATGTTCGCTTAAGGCGGAGAATGTAAAGACCGTCTAATCAAAACCCATCAATCTAGAAACTAAAGTACGTTTTTATTGATTTCTTTGTACTGTAAATAACCTAAAAGGACATGCGCAGTTAAAACCATTTCATTCATGACGCATGTAAACATACATTGACCGAGATTAATTCGGGTAATGTCTACTACAGGAATTCGGGATGGTATATTGTTAAAGTAAACAAAAATAGTCGATTTAATGTTTAAACTTTGAAAGATATGAACTAAAAGATTGTTTTAACGGATGATTAAAAATTCAAAAACTAGGTCTACATTTTCAACTATTAACTCATCGCAAACTAAAAACATATTAACAAACACTAATAACAAAGATTTAATCCATTATAAAACAGAAAATACGCAAATTGATTCCGTTTAATCACGTTATCACACTCTACCTACTTAAATATTCTTAAACAAAAGAAATAAACCACACTTTATTTATAGAAATTGGTCAATGTGGGTCAATGTCTTTCACATGGCTGTGTTGACAATTTCAAGGTCTTGACGTCAGAACTAATAATCTCTAACACTAGCCACGCCTCTTACAGATTTATGCTTTAATAAATGTTATTTTTTCACAAAACTTGTAAATAAAAACGTAATTTCGTGATAAATATTTTCAAAAACAATTTGAGAAACAACCAATGGTTTTAAAAGTCGTTAAACTATATATAAATATCCTCGTCATTTTGCTTCGAGATTATTATATATGCAAATGAGATCGACTATTCAAGGAAGTAGTAGAGTCAAGGTTGATTGAGGTCACAACGTGAATGGGGCAAGTGCACTTTGACGAAAGAAAAGGATATACGTTGTAGTATATTAGAAAGCAGTTCAGTACGATTCGAACATTGAAAGTGAAAAGGTGTGAGAAAATAAGACGGATTTTTATTTGCTATTATATTATTATAGACTGAAACTTTGTTGAAGAAAGAATATTATTTATTTGGATTTATTGATTACTAATTTAGTGGTGAGTCACATTATTATTTCTGTATTTAATTAATTATTTCTGCATTTATTTTATAGTTTTTTTTATCAATATTTATTTATAATTGATAAGTGAAAAAGATAATTCAAAGTCAAATATATTTTGTAAACGAAAGTCTATTGAATTGCAAGAAAATAGTTTCTGCATTAATTAGATATTTTTAATTGGTGTCATTTTTTACTGATTAAATCTTTTCCCTTTCTTGTAATAATTATGTTAAAATAAAGAGATAGTGTATAGCTGGTACAACTTTTTATTAAGACCAAAATGACAGAGATGTGACTTTTTTTTTAATGTTTCACATAATGTATGGAATCTTTAAAATTACGATTCTATATAAATACAAATTTCTAAGGACAACTTTCATCTACTTTCAACTAATGTTTATTTGGAATAGAATCGAAAGTTACTTATTTGTTATTTTAATAGTTATTCATCTATTTATTTATTTATTTATTTATTTATTTATTTATTTATTTATTTATTTATTTATTTATTTATTTATTCATTGAAAGTAATATTGTAACGAAATGTCAACTTGTCATCTATGTACGTGTTAGTATATCATTGTATATAGTGCAGTATTTGCTGATTTTATCATTAGCGCATGCACTAGAAAAGTGAAAGTTTTAAAGACAAAGATGGACTTGAACATCAGTGTTATTACATGAAATGGTTAAAAAAAAACAATATAGTGTACACTACAAACATGATTTGTATTGTTTATACATTTGAACGAGCGAAAGTCACGAGGATATTAGATAGACGGATATATTAGATAGATGGACAAACATTAATGTCCGTTCAGAGAACTCACGAAGTGCACTCAAATCACTACTTTCATATTTCAAATAAGTACAGTGTTATTAGTCTATAATATGCGCAAATAGTTCTCGATATCTGATAAGAATGACAACGACCCATTAAATGTGAAAATAGAAAATATTTGACTAATACGACATTATCTGTAATGGAATTTAAAATACACAAAAATTTATTAAGAATTCTTGAGATAACGTTTACACATTTATCAATAACCGTATTGGCGGGCAAACAAAAATATTATGATACTATCTAATTATATGCTTTATATAATTGTAATAGAATCTATCAAATTTACTAATTGAAATGTTCGACTATTTGTTTTATTTTAATAAGTATATATTTGTTAAGGCGTACGTGACACAGACGCCGTGACCCGACTCAGTGTGTCAGTCGTTAACCGAAATAGCATCCATACAATCATTACTGATATAAATGCACTATTGAACGCCTGAAGGTAAAGAGAAGCAGTGAGACGGAAATTCTATTTCGATTTTTTTCACATCGTATGATTAAATATAGCACAATTTAATCAAAGTTTCCTAAAATAGCGTAATCTGCAGCGCATTGATTGTTGAGGCGTACTTTGCAGACGTTCGTGTTGGAAAAGGGTCGACAGAACTTTTTGTCAAAAGAATTGGATGATTGACGCAAATATCTTATTGATTTGATAGTAGGGAATCAGCAACCGTATTCTTTTGTCCTGAAATACTCCTGGCCTTGGAAGGAATGTTGATTCTCATTGGCTGATTGTTTCTCTATATAGACTGCACACTAACTGGCGCGTGCAATGATCAGAAGATAGACAAACGACAGATGTCGATTCCTGTATGGATTTTTCAAAGTACATTAAATTGATATTGAATTAAGTATAAATCATGCAAGGCAAATCGACCACACGTTATTGCAATTAATCTCGTTTATATTTAACCAAAAAGAGTAATGAACTCGTAATAAGTATATCTGGAGCAGTAGGTCAAAGTCATAACTCAATTGTATCTAGGTCGATGGTGTTTATTGTTACAAATATACGCCACGTCAGCCTTGGGATAGATTATTCTTACATGATTAAATATTATTTTAATTAAGTAGTTATAACACAATAGCTGTCGAGAAATTAGTCTGCACTGTAAAGTATGTACTTCATGTACTTAGTTACTTGCGTTAAGGAATGTTGTAAAACATTAAATCATAATTTAAATGGTGTTCACTTTGACATTTTATTAATTTGACTTTTTTTATTTTATAGATAAACGTGCAAACATGGATGATGTCCATATCGACCGAGGTTCCATATGTGCCTGTCGTCCAGTGTCATATGACAATAGGCTACATGCTTTACTCAGCAGTCAAGAACGCACTTCATTTGGACGATTTAATCATATTAACAGTGCACCAATGATGATTCCAAGAAGGATGGACTCTAATAATTATATACTGCCAGATGTTGATCAGAAACAGTCAAACACGTTACAAAGTGTTCTGATGGGCGACATTCCACCGGCATATTCTCATCTTACTTCTAATCGATTATCGCCATACTCGACATCGCCGGTTCAGCGACATTCACCAAAACTTAAAGTTCCATCCCATTTCAATTCTTACTCCGTTCATCGAACAAGTCCGGTATCTCCTCATGACCATTCAAGGGGCGTTTCCCCGTGTAGATCTCCATATTCATCTTCTCCCCGTTTGACGTCGTCGTCTCCGAGAATGACGTCACCACTTCAAGCCATGTCACCACTTCAAGCCATGTCACCACCACATTCACTGTCATCGCCGAATATTCCATCAAGTAGTCCACATTTACTGTCATCCAGTTTAGAATTACCACGATATAGTGGATTTTCCGTATCGCCGATGCCACCGTCACCGTTTTCTGATAGTTCCTTCCAAGACGAACCAATGGATCTCTCAAGAAGGTCCAAGTCAAAAGACTCTGATCTGAACATTGACGATTCGTCAAAAATTAAGAATGGCGATGTTTCCATGCTTAGAAAACTTCTTTGTGTTGGCAAATCGTTAGGTGGTGTTGGAAGCTTTCATGATAGCGATACCGATGAATCTGACTCAGACTCTAGACATGTAATTCATGTTACAGGAAATACTCGAGTAACTCTAGCCAAGAAAAACTTACTCCCAGTGGGTTCACGGGTATCTGATTGGTTAGTGAAAATAGTACAATTTGTTAAATCTGTACCGGAATTACATTCTGTATCTCACAACGATAAAATAACACTGATTCTCAATTCCTGGACTAAAATAATGTTATTATATATGGCTGAGGACAATTTTGAGTTTGTAGTGACACCCACGCATCATTCCAAACAAGATCTCGAGGAGTCGCAGGCGACCCCCTCACCAGAGGAACCGACGATGAAATCTTCCGAAACTATTCAGACCTTTATTAGAAAGTTCCAAGCCATGAACCTTGACCAGAAAGAATATGCATTCCTTAGAATGGCTGTCCTGTTTAATAGTGGTAAGTTATCTTTTCTTTTTATTCTCGTATTATATAACATATTTATGTGAAGATGTAAAGAACTGGAAGGCATTCTCACTGAGCAGTCACATGTCATATAATTATATTATAATATGATATTTCATCTTCGTACCGTATTAAGATACTTTTCATAATTCATTATTAGAATTTTTATACAAAGAAAAGATGTGTTGTTTCAACAAAATGAAAAACGCAAATGTGTCACGTGATGATTGTACAAATGTTATACGATACAACATGAAGGTTCTATAATTTGTTTTATTATGGAAACTCTACATCTTGGTATATTGTTCGGATCCAAAATATTGATTTAATGTAAGGCTGAACTTTCCATCAACTATTTCCATGTTAATTGCGCCTTTTTGCATGTCTGGCCTTGAATGATCGATCTGATGGACAAGCTCAATAAAATGTGCATTCCCATTGACCTTAGAGAGTGTCATTTAGCGAACACAAGGTTGATGCTTGAACAAAGACGTCGGATTTAACAAAGAGTAAAATGCCTGAGGGGCAGGTGCTTGTCATCCGGGTCAGGCAGAGTTGGTCCGGTTATCGACCTCGTTTTTTTTTAGATTTCTTTTCTTGACAAAGTGCAAATTTTGGGCAATAAATTTTAATATATTCAAATGCATAGATAAAAAACATCGATTACGAAAATAAATCTTCTGCTTTAAAGAAGAAGAAAATAAAACATTCAAATTCTATTTTAAACTTTATTGTTTTATGAATATAACTAAATAATGTCGATCAGCTAACATTCAAAAACATATGGAAAGATGTCACAAAATATCTATTAAAACATCATATCAATAAACGTGTGGGCTGTGACATAAAGAGATACATCAGTTCGTATAGGGAATGTTCTATTTAAAACTTTCATTTACAAATCGCTACCTGTATTTGGGAACTATTTATACATATCTGTTGCGAAAAATAGATTTTATATTTCAATTTAAGTGATGATAACTTACAGGATGTGGCTTAGTATTTCTACTTATAAGTACAACCCCAACGTGACTCAAATATAAATCATACTTCGTTACAGAACGCCCTTCAAAATGACATAAATCATACTTCGTCCTTGACGACCACCAAACTTTATAAGGCGATAACATTGAATTTGTAGGTCAAATTCTAAAAGTACGCCCTTGGACGCATTTTCTTTTTTTAAATCGGATTTGATATATTGCCAGTACATAAACTATTTTTATCTTTACTTGAATATTTAAAATGAAATATCGACCGTATATGTTGGATTTAATATAATGCCATTTTTGTCTTTTAAATTCCACACTACATAGTCTGCACTGACATCTTTTAATTTAAAATCCGTTTACGTATTTAAAAGACGTCATACATATATATTTATATATGTTAAATACCATCCCCAATTAAACGTTCAAGGGAAAATTTTAAATCTATTGATGTTATAATTTCCAAAATGAATTAATTACTTTTTTCATGGTCGACAATTTCATTTTTAATAATTGTAAGAAACGTTTCGTAAGTAAAAAAGAAAATGTACCGCAGGAGCTGTTACCTATGGTTTATAAATGCACTCAGTACGACCTGTCCGTCCGATAAAAAAATCTGAAGTTCATTCATGGTTCGTTGTTTTGGCATATTGCCAATCATGTGTTGATATGATTTGACTTGAAGTGGACGTTGACCTCATAAACAATTTGTTTGTTATGATGGCTAACCTCGTCAATCCCTCTTAAACGAATGTTAATATTTTAATCGATATCATTTAATAATGTGTCATTGCTTGATTTTTGTTGAAAAAAAATTAATATCTTTCCTTTTTTATCATTTCAGGATATGCCGGCATAGAACGACCAAGTGATGTAGAGCAAATCAATTCTTTAATACAACGTCTGCTTCAGGAGCACGTGCGAGTCTCGAGACCTAACGATCTTATGCACTATTCTAAACTGCTTCTTTGTCTGCCTTCCCTTTATGGAATCAATAGCAAAATGATTGAGAACTTGTTCTGTAAACATATCAATGGAAATATGGATATTGATGTTCTACTCAAAGAAATGTTGCAAAATTTGTGAGACTTGCTTCATTTTACAGCATTATTTATTACCATTTGTGAAGGTGCTGTGCGCCATTTTTAAGTTGCCAATATATTGCCTCATTCCATTCATGTCAGAAATCCCTCCATTACATGGGAGTGACCAATCAAAAACAAATAAACAAAAAATTGAATTTTAGCAATTGTACCAAGCATTATCATTTTAAATTGTATGAAATTCTTTGTTTTATTAATTCTGTAGACGGCAGTCTTTTTTAATTCTGGAAGAAGATATTGAAAGTCACTCCCAATCATTTCATTAAATATGCCATTTTATATTTATTGAATGTATAAAACAATTCCGAGATATGTGGTGTGTTAAGGAGCGAGAGGGAATTTTGTGGCTGAGTCTGTACTTTAGAGAAAATGTAAAAATCCAAAGTATTAAGCAATAGTCTCATTTATTTAATTTAATTTATTTTTTTTTGGCTATTATTATTTTTTTTTTAGCTGTAGAATCTTTGAAACAACGAAACCCAGAACAGCATAGCTTTTACTCTGTAAAGCCTTTTTTGAAAAATCAGCGAATTGTTTTTGTGTAATTTTCATTACATTTAACTGAAAACGAATAAATGAGTGTGGAAACACATTGTATGATGTGTGTAGGAATGATGTGAGCTTTTGTAAAAATGTTGTGTAATATATATTTTGTCTATTTATTTATTTTGATGCAAAATAAAACTGAAAATGTCAAAATAATTATTGTTTGTTTTGATTTTATGCAACGGAACGAATGGTGACCACAAGAAAAAAAAATGACATCACAATTTATAATATCTTTATACTTTAAAATATGAATTGTGTCTATCAAGCAATAAGCAATGCTATAAAAAATACAAGTGAATACCATAATTTCTCGTTGTTAACAGAATATGGATATATAGACTTTCAGAAAAAGGACATTAAACAGACAGTAATCAATAACATTACCACTTGACGTTAACCAGACAACAAACAATCAATCAAAAACCTTACCACTGGACGTTAACCAAACAACAAACAAACAATCAAAAACCTTACCACTGGACGTTAACCAAACAACAAACAATCAATCAAAAACCTTACCACTGGATGTTAACCAAACAACAAACAAACTATCAAAAACCTTACCACTGGACGTTAACCAAACAACAAACAAAAACCTTACCACTGGATGTTAACCAAACAACAAACAAAAACCTTACCACTGGACGTTAACCAAACAACAAACAATCAAAAACCTTACCACTGGACGTTACCCAGACAACAAACAAACTATCAAAAACCTTACCACTGGACGTTAACCAAACAACAAACAATAACCTTACCACTGGACGTTAACCAAACAACAAACAAACAATCAAAAACCTTACCACTGGATGTTAACCAAACAACAAACAATAACCTTACCACTGGACGTTAACCAAACAACAAACAAACTAGCAAAAATCAACCAATCAATAAACCTATAACTGGACGTTAAGTTAGCAAAAAATAACCAATCAATAACCTTACCACTGGACGTTTAGTTAGCAAAAATCAAGCAACCAATAACCTTACCACTAGACGTTAAGTTAGCAAAAAATCAACCAATCAATAAACCTACAACTGGACGTTAAGTTAGCAAAAATTAACCAATCAATAACCTTACCACTAGACGTTGAGTTAGCAAAAATCAACCAATCAATAAACCTATAACTGGACGTTAAGTTTGCAAAAATCAACCAATCAATAACCTTACCACTGGACGTTAAGTTAGCAAAAATCAACCAATCAATAACCTTACCACTAGAAGTTGAGTTAGCAAAAATCAACCAATCAATAAACCTACAACTGGACGTTTAGTTAGCAAAAATCAACCAATCAATAACCTTACCACTGGACGTTAAGTTAGCAAAAATCAACCTATCGATAACATTACCACCCCAGACGGTAAACCAGGCAAACAATTAACAATCATTCAATCAAAAAATTAAGGCAAACAATTAACAATTATTAATCAATCAAAACTGGTAATAACATTTTACACTTAGCCTATTTTTAGAGAGTATCGTCCTATAAAGAACAGAATAAAAAACTTCTGTTATGTAGACATGTATTCTATTTTTGGTTGTATATTCTACTTTTAAGTATAACATACAAAGATGTTTATTTCTGGTGCACTAGGGTTATCGGGTTGTTTACTTCACATTCTTTCTCATACGACAATCAAGAGGAATATAGTTGACTGCATAACGATTTCATTTATATACAATTGGTAAACAACTATATATTTTTTTTTTACAAATCAGAAATCTCGGTTAATATTGTTCGTTATTTGGATATTATGGTGTTGATGATGGTAGATCTAGTGTTTTTGCGTACAGAAATAGTCTGTTGTATAGACTATGGAATATTTAGAGATTGGGATGTGGTATAGACCGTGGACTCTATTAATTGTTGAACGACTATTTTTTTTAATTGAGACGGGAAATGGGGAATGTGTCAGACAACAACTCGACCAGATAGCAGACAACAGCCGAAGTCTACCAATGGGTCTTAATAAATACTTAAATCACCAGCCAAATAGTCAGCACTTCTGTACGTCTGTGCTGACATGAATTATCATTGTTATGGTCATATTTATAAATTAACTGTTTACAAAACTTGAACTCTTGAAATAAATAATAGGCTTTTCTACCCCAGGAATAGATTGCCTAAGCTGTATTTGGCAAAACCTTTAGGAATGTTGGTCCTCAATGCTCTTCAACTTCGTACTTTAAAATTTGGCCGTTTTAACTTTTTTGGATTGGAGCGTCACTGGTGAGTCTTTTGTAGACAAAACGCGCGTCTGGCGTAAATACAAAATATCTTTTGGTGATGTTGGGTTACTGTCTCATTAAATCTACCCTGTATGACAATTACATGTAACTTCCTAATTACAAACACTAAAAATAAATTTGAGAATGGAAATGAGGAATGTGACAAAGAGACAACAACTACAACAAAGAGCAGAAAATAGCCGAAAGCCACCGATTGGTCTTCTAACTGTTTATGCTGAAACTTAGGAGCTGCTAAAAAAAGTAACTGGCTGAGTTTGTAAGTCTCTTAGTTGAACATATTCGAATTAAACAGTCACATTGATTTTTATAAAACTAAAACAAGAACATTTAACATTTAAAATAGATATCAGTAGTTTTTAACATAGTTGTACATTTTTTAGGTAGTGATTTTTCCCGTTAAATATTATAATATACATTTTTTTCTATTCATAATTTTATTGGATACTATTCGCGGTAAAAAGGTGAAGATTTCAGTACTAAATTTCGAATATGCCTGCTGGTTCAACGTGTCAGTCATTTGTAAGTGTAGTGGGATTTTTTTCGTTTATACTCGTGTAAAAGTTCGCTTTTTAGATCTTTGCTTGTTTCTATATTGATTGTCAATTCATGTTGACGAAAACAATTTATATATTTACATATTTAATTATGGTATTGGTGCTTGATCTCTCTGGACGCACTTTTTTTATTTTGCTGGTGTAGTTATTCTTGTTGCCTGTTGTGACAAATGACTAAGTATCGTTTAAATTAGCCATATTACTAATTTTCATTTCTAACTAAAAGGAGACAGATATAAAAGGAACAATTAAAAACAAGTATGTGTGTATACTCTTACACCAGCACGAACACATCACATCATGACTAAATTTTCATGACATTGCAAATATGGTTCGGGTTCGGTACGGACATGTACTTTATGTTGTGGCGGGATAACCAAATTTAACTATGCTAACAAATGACCTTCTATCGTACTTGTATATCCTTGTACATGTCAAGAAATTTAAATTGCTTACAATATAAATAACTAAGATATCGTAGCTGTTGTACAACATATATATTTCCCGAAAGTTGATTAAACATGATATAGAAAGGGTTTTTAAATATTGCCAATTTCAAATGGGTGCATGGTTGATTGAAAAAAAATATTGCTATCTCGATTTTTCAGATCTAACATTATGTCTCTTTGTTTCACGAAGTATATTATTCCGGATCTCTACATTATATGTAATGATTATAAAGTTTTAGAATTAGTCATTTCGTACTGAATCAGCGGCGTTTATCTTCGAACAGTTTCTAAAATCATACCGTAGACATTTTAAAGCAACCACTAGAAAATATGTCTTGTGTACCCTCGACGCTTCAAAATTTCGTATATTTTTGTCAAAATGGATTAGTCAAAGTCAAAAGAAAGCATGGTCAAAATAATTTTCAAATATTTTGCGACATATCACAATTGCTAAAACCACGAAAACAATGCTAATTTCAGGCTCATACATTTTTTTAATTGTAGGGATGATACGGTTAATTAATACATTGGGACAAACTGTACTACTCAAATGTATCCGGTCAAGGTGGAAAATCGTGACCTTGGACAATATGGTAATTTCAAATAATGAATTTATTTCAAACAAATTATCTTTAAATTTTCCTTGTAGGCGGTGAAAATGATATTACTCATTTTATAAATCGCCCACAAATATTTGTCAAAATGTTCTTGTCAACACATCCTATATGAAGCAGGATTTTGTATATCAAGGCCTCGAACTTTACGTAGAACAGGTAATCGAATCTAATGATAAACTGTACAAATATTCATTGAAGTCAATGGTTGTTGAAAGTATGACAAATTTAAAGATATTATACATATCTATATAAAGGTAGGTTAATAAATAAATATAAACACGAAATACTGGAATCTCCCTTCACATATTAATTTACCTGAATATTTACCTAAAAGGCACAAATACACAGTGCATATGACGTTATCTTAAAAACCTACCTTCCTTAAACAAATACAAAATTTAACCAAAAAATGTCAAAGAAATTTTGTCTGTGTCAAGTTATCTGATGATCGTATTGAGTTTTATTTTTGATTCCTGAATATGAGCTAGAGATTAAGCGGGAAACTAAATCTATACGTAAAACATGGAACATTTTGTTGCCATTGATATGTGATACCAGCATAGACGTGTGGTTTACACGAAAGTGACAACAACCAAACAACATAGAAAACTCATGAAAAAGTAAAGAATCAGGTTTATTTTTGTCCCAAATCCTGACCCTATTTCAGCTAAAATGGTATTACGGAACCAGTCAAATTTAAGGCAACATTATAGTCCAAAAATTTGTGTTAACGTCAATGCGTAAATAAAATGATAAGAACTAGACAGATATAAGCTTATGCGGATTTTTTTCCAACTTACTAGATCCAAAGGTAAAAAGTGGGAGTCAAGAGCCGACTTTTTTCTTTCTTTGCTCACAGGTACTTGTGGGCAGGATACCCTTTTGGTTCCCCCTGAGTGGGAGTATCCCAAATGATCCCCTATGGAGTTCAATTTTTATTTATTTTTCGTTGAACGTTTATTTTAATTATTACAAGTAAAACAATAAAAATAGACGTTTAATGAAAAATAGATAAAACTCAGGGCACCCAAAGGGTATCCTGTCCACAAGTACCTGTGGCTTTGCTTTTACTTTAAAATGTTGCGACAGGCTAAATTCACTAGTTTTCAAGTGTTTTGTTAGACACGATTAGAGCTGGAATATACGACATCTCGGTCTCTCGATAAGATGCTGCAACGAGTCCACTGTCAAAAACAGCAGACAAGGTGAACTGCACTAAGCCAAACACGTAACAGAAAGCTAAAGATTCAGCGACGCCAACTCTCACGTGAACGGGGATGTACTCGTGTGTTTCGGAAAAGTAAGAAGTTCCTGTTAATATTTGCAGCTGTCGAAGTGTTCATGTCAAGTACAAATCCGGTGACAATCATTAACAAGGCAAGTAGGAGACGCAATTTGTGGTTATGACAATGTATCATTTTCGTGATCATTTGTGAAAGAGATTATCCGTAACAATCAAACGAGTCACAAAAAGCGTCATTGAAATAAGATATCACTTCAGTGTTTTATTATTAACCTTTTGTTCAGCAGCTAGCATAAAATCAGCAAACCCAATAAGCAAATCACAATAGGAAACACTTGTTCTGGAAATTGTAATAGGGGGATAGATATATGATAAAAATAAAGGGTAGAGAATATAGAAAAAAAAATTAATAAACATGCAGAGAATATCGGCGTGCTCAAGTATATAAAGAACAGGTTGTTGACCCCCTTACAAAAACAAATATGAGAGATATCCATTAAATGAGGGACTGCCCCTGAGACAAGGAATCATTTTACTGTTGAAGAAAAGGAAACAGAAAAATAAGATTTTGTAACTTAAAAACGGGAAACATTTAATATATTTGGAACAACTTTTCTAAAAGAGGGGTCCACTTATAATAATAAAGAAGATATAAGTCTCGGAATATTACAAAGTTCTTGGACATGTTTTGAAAATATAATACCAGAAAGATCACGGTATGGTTCTTTTGGGAAAAGTTTCTTCAAATGATATAAATATTTGCTCATTTGTACTAAAAAAGTGGTGTTTACAAAAAATATGTTTTATCACTTGAAATGTACCCCTCATAAAAGCGATAGTCATTACATTGAGAGGTTACCACTCATTTAAGGGTTGTTCCCAACCTGGAGAATAGAAATAAACAGGCAAACAGTTCACAAAAAGTCAAAGAAAATAAAATAGAAATGGAGAATCATCGTTCAAGACTGTCATAAACTTTATCAATCTGCACTCGTTTGTCTTTCTAATTCGATTATCTTATTCTCCCAACATTCTTTCGTTTGCTATCAATTCTTCCTTCCATTCACATAGTAAGGTCCTTAAGTATGTTTCTTGTCCTGGACGTAAACAATGGCGATTATTCCCCTGTCACGTGTTGTCTCGCTTAAATCCGTATCATATTTACCGAGCTTATATGACGTAAGAAAAGTCGTTGATATCTTACAGCTGTTATGTATTGTGGGGTTTTATTATGATGTTGGATAACTTTCTTACGTATTTGAACCTGATGTCTCGTTTCATTCAAAATCTAATTTAAATTTACACATATACATTTTGAGCCAGTATTGGATTCCTTATTATGTAATCTCTGTCAGATCATCGTGAAAAAACATTACAGTTTCTCTATATTTTAAAAGGCACAGTACACGTATATATTAACATATAGAATTGGACGATATTGAAGAGTTTTTTGATGACATTTTCTACACGTTAGTACTAGTTTAACTGCATATGAATATAGCACAGGCATATTTTGGTCACGTGAAATTCACCTAAAACGAACTTATATACGTGAAATTAACGTGAACATTTAAACATAATTTCACGTGAACTTAAACAAGAAGTAAATTGACGTGTTCATGTTTTTATAAGCCTATTTCAACTGATTTTTATAATTCGTTCTTATGTTGTACTGTTATACCACTGTCTCAGGTTAGGGGAAGGGTTGGGATCCAGCTAACATGTTTAACCCCTCCACATTATTTATGAATGTGCCAGTGCCTGTCCCAAGTCAGGATCCTGTAATTCAGTGGTTGTCGTTTGTTTATGTGTGACATATTTGTTTTTCGTTCATTCTTTTATATAAATAAGACCGTTAGTTTTCTCGTTTGGATTGTTTTACATTGTCATATATATATATATATATCTGACTATGCGGTATGGGCTATTCTCAATGTTGAAGGCCGTGCGTCGACCTATAGTTGTTAATGTCTTTGTCATTTTGGTCTCTTGTGGACAGTTGTCGCATTGGCAATCATACCACATCTTCTTTTTTTATATTAACGTATAAGCACGTTTGAGGTAAAAATTCACGTGAATTTTAAATGAGACTTCCCTGCATAAAAAAAAATATATGTAATTATTTGGTAGTTAAACTTTGATCATATTTTTTTTTAAATGTTCTTAAATGCATACTATGCGGTATGAGCTTTGTTGTAGGCCGTGCGCTGACCTATAGTTGTTAATTTTTGGGTCGATAGTGGTCTCTTGTGGAGAGTTATCGTATTGGAAATCACATCTTCTTTTTTTTTTCTTTTATATAAAATGTTATCGGCAAAAAACATTATCACTTTTATCTTTTTTAATTTTATTAGCTCAAAAATCCTTTCATATCTTGCATATAAATTCATCAAAAAAAAGTTAATTCTATGAATTCTTATAATTAGTAAACTTAATTTTGCATTTGTCATTTCTTTATATAGATATAGGAAGATGTGGTGTGAGTGCCAATGAGACAATTCTCTTTCCAAATAACAATTTTATTAACGATGTAAACCATTATAGGTTAATGTATGGCCTTCAACACGGAGCCTTGGCTCACACCGAACAGCACGCTATAAAGGGCCCCAAAATTACTAGTGTAAAATCATTAAAACGGGAAAACATTTGCCTTTTATGGCTGACTATGTGGTATTGGCTTTGCTCATTGTTGAAGGCCTTACGGTGACTTACATTTTATTAATTTTTCCGTCAGTAGGTCTCTAGTAATGGGAAGTGTTGTCAAATTGGCAATCACACCACATCTTCTTTTATTATATGATTTGTTGATTTTGTCAGTTTCTAATTTTTACAGGAGGGGGGGAGTGTACACGACAGTTGGTTAGGAATGCATTATCAGCAGTTGAAAATTGATTTATAATGTAAGCTTTCAATATGTTCCCAGTTTACATAACAATAGTTGTTTGTTCATGATGTCCGGTCTAAGATCTATGCCCTAGTTGTACTTGTTGACGTAAATTGTGGTTTTTCTATGTCATTCTGGTTTGGCATCGTACAAGGGAAATTTTGGCAGATACTACCATCCTTATGTACTTATATTAAAAGTTCATTAAACCAAGCCACGATCGTCATTAAAATTCATACTTAGCAGTAGAGTTTGTAATTGTATGCCTTAGACGAAATAGTTTTTTTTTCATTTCAGTGTCAGAACCGTTTTTGAAATATAAATGTGTCTGTAATGTATAGTCACATACAATTTTGACCAAATCATTGCCACACCAAATTATTTCTTCTTCTTCACTGTTAGCTTTATTTTCCAAAATAATTCTGATATTTAATTGCTGATTGTATAATCAGTTATGTAGTTATAGCTAACATGTTGTAACCCTCCTCATTTTGCAACCCCGTTGACCTTTAACTTTTTTAAAACACCGTCTTGCGACATGTATGTACGCCAAAACTCTTATTTTTTCTGCCTAATAGCTTTTAATTCAGAAATAAGCACATTAACCATATATTTTTTCTATAAGTTTGATATTACATTTTTTACTTTCATGAAAATGTTGCTTTTTTGAATTTCGGAAAAAACAACTATACCTAGAATGACGTGTTTCTTTCTTGTCGACAATTGTCCTACATCCATCTTTATTCATAAATGTAAAAAAAAGGAAGATATAACAAGCGGTTAAATGCAAGTGTATCTCTAAAATATGTATGATAAACAGACAAAAGAACATTTCAAAATCCGAAAGTCTACCTATATACGCGGACATTGTTCTATATATTAACATCTCTATAAAAAGTGCGTGGGAAAAGACCATTTCAAGACATTTCCATTTAAAAAAATAAAGACAAATTTGATGTTAACGTACGCGTTGAAAACAAAAAAAAAGTCATTATATATGTTCGTCTATTGTTTTTATCCTTTTCAGACCTCAAATGTACATATAGTAAGTAGTGAGGAAATGAGAATTCTGCCGCAAGACCATTTTCCATGCAGAAATCCTGCATCAGACCCCAAATTTGGGCCCCCGGGATGCAAATGGGTCTGGAGTGAGTCGGGGATGCTGAAAAAGTGCTTGGAGGTAAGAATTCACCAAAATAGATTAAAAAATTTGGAAATCCAATAAATCATGAATTCTGAATCTTTTCAAAAGATGGATCAGCAAATCCGATTGCTAGGTTCCGTGCGGGAAGAGAGCGACGAGGATGTGAGAAAAAGGGCACTGGTTCAAAGGGAAGCCAGACGCGAGTCAACCCCCCTGAGCTGGCGCGACCTGCCTTGGGAAATATTCCAAGTGGTAGACGTCAAGGAGACAAAAAGTCAGTACGGGGAGGGTATGATTCTGACGTTGGAGAGGAAAGGGGGAAAGACCTTGGTCTGGGCGTGCAGCAGGTTGATCCGGGAGATGAGGCGAATACCACGGGAAAAGTGGCACCTGCTCAAGATTGATAACTATGGGATGAAGAAGGCAAAGAAGAGCGGGTACGACTACTTCGACTTCGATGTGGTAATTTGAGAGGGGGCGTGGGAGAATCCTTTTCTGATGGGGAAACCCATCGGAAAAAGATACTGGAGGACTGGGATCAGCGAGGGTCTTGGGAATGCTTGGCTAGACTTTCGCTAAATGGGGGCAAGGGCTGGCGCAGTCGATCCTTTCCATCGAAGTAATTCTTCAGGCAGACGGCAGGGGCACCATCTTCACCTGGGAGCTGAGACTGATAGGATCTGGCCAAGCGGAGAGTATCGCGATGCTTCATCTTCTTCTTGACGATTCGCTTGGCGATCAGCGAGAGCACTAGGCTGGTCGTAGCACTCAAGCAGGCGAGGGATCCAAGGGGGAGGGACGCCGCGACACCAACCCCGGTCAAGGCCGATCCCATGGTGCCGCTGGTGAGCAATAGACTGCTGATCGAGGCCGCAGCCAGGACGATGGAGACTACCTTATCAAGTCGCTTATAGATCCGAAGCATTCTGACATATTTCTGGACCTCGGAATCCAGGAAATCATCGAGTCTGGAATCTACTTCGTCGGTCATTTATCTAAGGAGGTTCTAGAGAAGCATACCAAGGAGGGGTACGTTTTTGAAAGGGCTATTAGGACCTAAGATCAGGCCGGAACCATCGTGGAATTGCTGACCCCGCTTCAGGTAGAGTCCGTCACCTTGGATGATGCGGGCATTGGACGGTTTGAGGTAAAGACCTTTGCCGCTAGGTTTCACCGTGCACACACATCCACCACGCTTCAAGTACAACCCAGAGCCGATGGCTTTGGAGATAGCAGTGCTACCCAAACCACTCAAAGCACCCACTCCGAGGGCAGGTAAAATGGTCTTGGCTACCATGGGAAGGGCTCTCATAGCCAGTCCGGCCAGCATGGGGAGGAAGCCACCTACTTTCTGCATATTCTCCTTCAGTTGGGTGGCACTCAGCTCCAGATTCATACCACCGGAGCCTTTCTGGAGAAGCTTGGTAATCTTTTGGATTTGGCGGGTGGTGAGTAGCATCGCGTGCTCGCCTCTGAGATTTGCGTGGGAGAGGCGAATGGTGACTGGACAGCCCTTTTTGGCTGCCCGTTGGAGTTTATCAGCTTGACCTTTCGTTAAGTTCAAACCATATTCTTGGTAAGTCATTTATCTATACTTCGCGAAGATGAAAGCGTATAGTGAGATGCTCACCGCGTAGATCGATGGGGCGACCGTCTTGATCGGTGAGATAAGTCTGCATACGATTGATCGTCCTCAGAGTCACGGGTAGGTAGACTAGGTTTTTTGGATTTTGGAGGATCTTCATGCCGGGGTCGACGCCTGGGAAGAAGCTATAGATGGTGGACTGCTGGGAGCCATTGACGAAGCTACCATGGATGATATCACTATTCACCATGATGCTATTGATGCTGATGATATTGACGATGCGCTCACCCTCTCTGTAGCCATTCGTGGATCTGTCGTGAGCATACTTCTTACGATCAAACCCCAGCACGTCAGCGATGCTATTGTCGACGTCGAAATCCACTTGATAGGTTGTGGCCTGGGTGAGCGTTGCTCTCAGGGTCGCGCGATTTGCATCGATGATGATCTTTTTCTTGTGCTTGTTGAGCAGCATCTGGCGCTGAATCTCCTCATTGATGTCGTTAATGCCATAGGAGCCGGTGCTCAGGGTGATGGGAAACCAGCGACGACCGTTATTGGGGGAGTAGCGTAGGGAATTATTGGCTTCATGAATGTTGGGGATGGAGTAGTACGTCTCCAGATTCACCAAAGCCATCTCGTAGTCCTTGTTTTCACGTAGCTGCACGGGTGGGTTAAATCGGGTCAGGATTTGGCTACCGGTGCCGGATACGATGAAGGAGAACCCCTGCTTGGGCTCGGTATTGGTGGCGATTTTCCGCAAAAGTGAAGCGTCCATTTATGTAATCATCCTCAGAAGACGACGTTCATCTTTCGGCCATCGGATTCGAACTGGAGGATTCGATCGGAGATGATCAGGGCGAAGGCTTCGGTGGCGGCAGGTACGTTGCGCTCAAATTCGGCTCGGATCTGGATATCCACGGTGGATTCCTTCAAGCGCTCGGACTGATGACTCACGTCGATCACGAAGAGAGGGTAGAGATCGATGAAGTCGGAGGGATTGACGCCACCATTGCTGAGCAGACTTTCCATGCTATGGAAATGCTTGCGGAAATCAGCAGCCTGCTTGAAGACTCTGGCGACCTTATTCTGGGTGAAGCCGGCATCGTAATCCACGGCGGGATAGCGCTCTGCATTGAGGGTCACGTGGATATTTCGCAATCGGCAGTGATCGAAGACGGCAGCATTATGCGTCTGATCATTGCTCCTATCCGTCTGGAAGGCGACGATGATCCATCGAGGTTTCTCGCGTCCGCTTTTGGCAGCCAGGCGCCAGTTGAATTGAGTGGTCTGGGGCACGGCTATGGAATCGCACTGTCTCATGCGGAATCCACAATTGATCTTGGACTTACTCTGGATGGTCTTATAGAGCCGCAGCTTGTCTTGATCGGAGGGGGTGACGTGGGGGACGAACCACGATACCTTGCTCAAGACTACTTTGGCTACGTCGTTGACGGCAGCGGCTCTCAGCACTGCATTGGCATCCGAATCGCGCACCAGAGAGAGCTCGTGCTTGAATCCATAGACGATCTTTTCGTAGTCGGCGGCAAATCCAAAGATATGCTTGAGGGGAATGGCGAAGGAGAATGACCCCTTGGCAAGGGGTTTGGTGATGATATATCCATGCCGAGCTGCGAATCCGGTATTTTCCGCCTCGGCATCGGCCGTGGAATCTTTGAACCATAGCTGGTTGAGTCCCTGGGATTTGGAGAAGTCGTCGGGGTAGGTGAGCATCCCCAGCATGGTAGTGGCGACGCCTGGATCGTTCAGATGCTCGACCTGCTGGCCGGAGAGTCGGTAGCTGATGCTGCGGAAGAGAAACATCACTCCATTATGAGCGAGCGATACGAGATCACCGTTGACGTAGGCGGTCCCGTCGTTTTTCTGAAGCTTGCCTTCGACTAAGAGGTAGCTCTCGGCGGGATGGAGAAACTCGTCCTGGGTCTCGATGTTAATGCGGATTTCGGCACCGGCATTATTGAGCTGGGCACCGGCTTGGGGCTCATATTCGTGGACCTGATACTCCTGGAGACTTTCATCGAAGGTCAATCCTTCAGTGATGGAGAGAATTTCAGCCATTGCGTATTTATTTATAACGCTGGACGAAGTCGTGGATGGTGGCGATGCCAGCGCCTGAGATGAGATTATTCAGGCGTGCTTGCTGCTGCGAGGTCCTTTGCTTCGGGATCTTGCTGGGGGCGTGTTGCTTTGGGATCTTGCTGCGGCGCGATACTTTCTCTACGACGTGGTCGACGGCCTTGGAAGCTCCCTTCTCGACTCCCTTGATAGCAGCATTGGTGGCAGCGCTCATGGCTTTGCTTCCTAAGGTCTTAGCGGTGGAGGAGGTAAATACACGCCCGAGAAGCTTCGTGGCGACGTCGAATAGTCCTCGACCACCCACCACATACTTCCGACGATATCCTTGATTAATCACGAGAGGCATAATTTATTTATAGGAGCTGACGATGCAGCTGAACGTACTCGCCATGGTCGACGTGCCCCAGACGCTTCATGGCGTCGAGGATGGCCACGATTTCGTTGCGTACCCCATTATTCCCTGCCTGGTAGGCGGCGGCGCAAAGGTCGAGACGATCCAGCAAAGGGTCGAAGTCGTTGGGGAGAAATACTGCCGGCATGCCGCTGCCAAACTTATCTTGCTTATAGATGAGCGATACGATTTCCTTCCATTTATAGCTCTTATTTGCTTTGGGGGTTTTCGATAGGATGGAATTTCCTTGATACATGGCACCTGATGCTCGTAAGATCTCACCATAGGCCTCCAAATCCTCAGGGTCGTACGATTTGGGTTCTTTCATCATTAGCAACTCCCATAAACCAGAAGTTCCTTTATAGCGCACCCCATCCACAATAATATCATCACCATCAAAGTCGGCAGGTAAATTCCCAATCTTAACGAGACCATTTTC
Organism: Mytilus galloprovincialis; assembly: GCF_965363235.1. Taxonomy (NCBI): domain Eukaryota; kingdom Metazoa; phylum Mollusca; class Bivalvia; order Mytilida; family Mytilidae; genus Mytilus; species Mytilus galloprovincialis. Next base: position 60,506,834 of record NC_134850.1, on the reverse strand, counting down.
TTCCCTCAATCCAAACGTATGGTCCGCATTCTTAGCCATACCGAGTTGGAGATACTTCCGTGCTAAGGGGTTAATGATAGTATCTTTGGGTGGTTCAATAGGAAGTGGATTGGGGGGAGGTGGGGGAAGGGCGGGCACTGGTGCAGGCAACCCCTCAATCGTTTGAGTGATCTGGGAAGCTGCTGCCTTTTGAGCCTCCACCACGGGCTTGAAGACCTTGGTGAGATCTCGGTCCAGGTCGATATTGCTGAGACGATGCTGCAGGTTGCTCGCTTGAATAGCCCGCTTCGTATCCTGCAGCTCTTTAGCGAGCGCCTCGCGCTGCTTTGGATCAGTGATCTTGATGAACGTCATTTATTTATAGCCGCATTTGGAGGTTTTGGTCGTGACGAACCCAGAATGGTAATGGGGGAATAAAATTTCTGGAGAAAAAAATCTCCGGAAATTTTTCTTACGCCGAACGCTTACGAACGCTTACGAACGCTTACGAACGCCTCCGAACGCCCCTAAGCGTTTGAACGAACGCCTCCGAACGCCCCTAAGCGTTTGAACGAACGCCCCTAAGTGTTTGATGCCTCCCGCATCGGTCTTCACCCGGTCTGCATGGATGCTTGCACTCGAGACCATTCTTCATCTTGGTATGGCAAAGTGGTTGTGGGGACCTTGGGGGATGATTAAAATGCCTCGTGCATTGGTCTTTACCCGGGTGGCATGGATGCACGCACTGACTGCCACGAACAGTTTTGATGGTGCACTGTGGCTGCGGCGCTCGTGGACGTCTCCGGCGGCGGAAAAAGTGATTATAATTCCTTCCTGCAAAATCTTCAGGATCCATACGTTGCGCGAATTTTTCAGCGCCGCATCTGCAGCAGAGGAAACCTGGGATATGCGTATAGCCGATAAACACATCATACCACTCATGCTCGCACTCAGGGGCTGGGGATGGTGGTGGGGAATCTAAAGCATTCAAATCTTCTTGATTCTCCAGAAAAAATTCTTCCATCATTCTATATATATATTAGACTACGTAGAATTCATCTAAATTGCATCGATATTTTCCCGCCGCCTTGGGGCTCGAGAGATCGATGGTCAAGAAGCCGTAGGGTTTTGACCAGCAATGGTTGCATAGCTCATCGAACTGCTCCTTAGTGAGATCGTTGCAATGATCCCGACGCAGATGATCTCGATTCTTATCGTCCTGCTTGAAGAGGCAGATGAAGTTGGCATTCTCCCGGATCGATTGCCGGGGTAGCTTGAAGTAGTTTTGGCAGAGGTAGAAGCAGTCGACGTTATTATGGCGGCCGCGCACGTAGTAGTCCTCGCACTTGCTTTGCTTGCTCAGCATCAAGTCGTCGAAGACCATGAGATTCTTACGGTTGGGATCGAGCTGGCGAGGGTCGGGCACATCATTCCCTTGCTCGAAGAAGAACGGCTCGATGCTGACCGACCGAGTCGATGGCTTCAACGTTTCAAGCGCATCGATCAGTGAGTGGGGGCACTTCTCCTTGATGGAGATGAGCGTGCGGATATCTTCCTTCGAGAACCCTTTCGCCAGCGCCCGTTGCAGCAGTTGGTAGATGGGCTGGTGAAGAGACTTCCCAAAGACGTAAAGTCGATCGTAGTCGAGCCATCCGTCGCGCAGGAGGAGGTTATTCAGCAGCGTCGTCTTGCCGCAGTCGGACTTCCCGATGATGAGGCCCCGGATCGATCGATTGGGGAGGAGGAAGTGATTGGTCCTCGTGGGAGCACTATCGCTATAAGAGATATCTTCGATGTCCATTTATATAAAATAATGATCTACTGCGTGAAATGTCGTAGGAAGACGGATACGGTAGGATTGGAAGAGGTGATAACCAGCAATGGGCGACGGCGGAAGGTGGGGACCTGCACCGTCTGCGGGGCTAGGAAGTCGCAGTTCGTGGCGGCTAAGGGGGCTGGACTCATGAATAAGCTGATCAATCGGATGCCCGTCGAAATGCATCTGCCAGGGCATAATTTCACCGGCCCGGGGACCAACCTGAGCAAGCGCTTGAATGCTGATGGCACTCCCAAGGTCTGGTCGAAGCCCATCAATCGAGTCGATCAAGCAGCCTACCACCACGATCTCTGCTATGCCAGGCATAAGGATACGGCCGCGCGCAATTCCATCTGCGATAAGACGATGCTAGCCTCGCTCGACGCCATGCCTAATCCCACTGCACGGGAACGTATGGATCGAAGCATCGTCAGACCCATCATCGGCACCAAGGCACGATTTGGATTGGGAGTAGGAAAAAAAAAAAAAGTGCGTTGGTCGGATGAGCTAGCCGAAGAGCTGCATAAGCCAGTCCGACGCAAATTCCAGAAGCGTCGCGTAGTGGTCGGTGGAGTGGACGAGACCTGGGCCGCCGATCTCGTAGATATGAGCGCCTTCTCCCGCGATAATCGAGGCTTCAAATATCTCTTGAGCATCATCGACGTCTTCTCCAAGTACGGATGGCTGGTGCCGCTCAAGGATAAGAAAGGATCCACGGTTCGGGATGCCTTTCGGACCGTCTTCAAGGATCGCACGCCGAAGAAGCTATGGACCGATAAGGGCACGGAATTTTATAATCGTGAGGTGAAGGACCTGCTCCAGAAGCACGACGTCGAGCTCTACTCCACCGAGAATGAGGAAAAGTCGAGCGTCGTCGAGCGCTGGAATCGCACCATGAAGGAGAAAATGTTCAAATATTTCTCAGCCAATTCGACGCGCGCCTACCTCCCCGTCTTGGACGATCTCGTCCGCCAGTATAATACCACCAAGCATCGATCTATCAAGATGACTCCCACCGCTGCCAGCCAGAAGCAGCACGAGGCCAAGGTCTTCTGGAATCTCTACGGCGATCTCCCACCCATGCAGCCTCAGCGATTCAACGTTGGCGATAAAGTCCGGATCACCAAGAAGAAGGGTACTTTCGAGAAAGGCTATACGCCTCGCTGGACGGAGGAAGTCTTCACCATTTCCCAGGCTCTAGGGACGCAGCCACCCACCTATCGCCTCAAGGATTTCAACGACAAGGAGATCCAGGGATCCTTCTACGAGCCGGAGCTCCAGCGCACCGACCAGGACGTCTATCGGATCGAGAAGATCTTGCGACGACGAACCCGAGGTGGGGTGAAAGAGGCCTTCGTAAAGTGGAAAGGATATCCCAAGGAATTCAACTCTTGGATCAAGCAATCCGACCTGGAATAAGCCTCCTATCAGTAATCTTTCCGGTCCCTCGAGAGAGAGACCAGAAAGGCTATGGGGAGATTAGCCCCGGTTGGAGGCGTGCCAACCTTCAAGCGTTGTCTTGATTGAGTCAATGGAACGATCATGATCATCAATTTCGCTCACCCGTCGTCTGGACCTACTAGACTTGATCTTCTTTTCTAGGTCGTTTATCCTGGACTGCATGTTTGCCACCAGCTCCTGCCAATTCTTAGCATACCATCCCTTGGTGACCGGCTCATCTGACCGGCTTCCCTCTGGCAGATTGCGGATCGCATGCCCTTGCATATCCAAGTCGATGCTCATCTTACCACCATTGGTCGATACGCACTCTGTCCTGTCTACCTTGTCTCTGGTGGATGCCTTGATTTCCCTGGTCATCCGCTTCAGATCCATCTTCAATTGGTTGCATTCTGATTGTAGGGCTTCGAGGTCTTTCAAGATTCTTTTCAGTTGATCGTCCACCCATTCCTTTGTCACGGCATCCGCGTCGTCTTTCGGCTCTCCCAACCCGGTGATGCGATAGTCCTTCATATCGAGATCTTGGAGCATGGAGCGAGCTGGGGCTCGTCTACTTGATCCAAATTTGTCCATTTATTTACAGTGAGAATACTACGTCGTCGAAGGCCCAGCCGTCCGCCAGCAGCTTCAGCACGTGCAAGCAGAAATGCCCGCAGACCACGTCCCCACGTCGCTGCAGCTCATCGGTATTATATCGAATCTCCGGCCGTAGATAATCGACCATCTCATCGGGCGGAGGTAGGCCGTAAGAGTCGAAGTAGACTTTGAGCCCTCGGCGCTTATACCAGCAAGTCCAGTGCGTGCCGGGGCCATCGCGATCGTCGTGATTGAGGATGCCGCATTCGATGGGATTGGGGGTGGGTGGCAGGGCGTCGCGCATAAATACGCCTCTGAAGCGGGGGATTCCTAGGGCAGATGCAGCTTCCTCAAGCTCTACGTTCGAAAGGGGCTTATGGGGGAGGAGGATTCCATGCACTCGTATGTTGCTCATTTATTATTAGATCCGGTAGTGACCATGCGCTAGGGTATGGATCCCATCCGGCAGGATATACCGCTTATCGTCGTTGGAGGAGAGGGATTTCTTGCAGGATTCTAGGGTGAGGACCTGGTGGAGCCGACTGCGGATGATTTTCATCGAGCGATACTTCTCCTTGCCCGTATCCAGGCACTCCTTATAGTCAGCGAAGGTCAGATTGGTCTCGACCACGCTCTTCTTCACGCCCTTAGCCCTCTTACACTCCTCGCGATCCACCTTGAAGGCATATGCTTTCGGCCGGAGACCTACGTACTCGGTCATCGGGTGGCCGGCGCACTCATCCTTGAATTTGCCGAGCACTTTCTTATTTACGCCGACTTGGATCCCGGACGCATGGTCTGGGGCATAGTTAGACGTATCGAAGCACTGCTGCACGCTCTCCGCCATATCCTTATATACGTCTTCCGTCTGAATATCGCAGATCAGGCTATCCGTATCCGTATAGCAGATGCTGAGTCGGTCGTCATACCGAGGCTTGAGGTAATCGTAGACGAAGTCGGCCATCAGGGTCTTTGATATATCAAGGATGGAGAATCCTAAGTAGATGGGCTTATCGAAGACCAGTTTGGTGCGATGCAGATGGACGGCGGCCAGATTCTTGCTGAAGACCGTCCTACGCTTGAAGTTGGGCTTGGCCACTAGCTTCAGGGCGATCTTCTCGCTATTGACCAGTCGCACGTCCACCCTATTCCGGATATTTTCCATGGTCTTCCCGAATACCGAGTTGACCATGAGCTTGAAGAAGTCCTTCTCAAAGTCTGTGGATGCTGCAGTCCTGCAAGCCGTATTCTTCTCCACGTAAGCCCTCAGCCATGGGCTCTGGGTGAATTTGAGGACTCGGTGGATCTTCTTCAGCTTCAGCCCCCGGGCAAGATACTTCTTGAGATTCACGTAGTGAACCACATATTTCTCCTTGTCGTGGAGGTTGGCCACCAGCTTCCTGACTCCATTGATCACCATGGATTCCGGTGCGAGGGGATAATCGTTGTGACGATCGTGGAGCTCCCTAGGGTATTCGAGATCCACTTCCAAGATATATCCCTGCTCATCCTCTTCGCCAAGCGTGCTGAGGTCTGAGACTTCCGAGGGGTTAATCCACTTGAAACCTCCGGTGGGTAGGGCCCGACTCATCGCCCATCCGTAAAGATTATTCGCGTCCAGATACATCAAATAGTTGGTCGGCTTGCTTGGATTGAAATCTTGCACGTAGGGATTATTCGCCCGAGCATATCTCTGAGACGCCATGGTCAGACCCCCGCGAATCCCCTTCTCAACCATGAGCATCATATCGGGGTCGGTGAGAAGCTCAAGCTTGATATTGCTAAACTTGAGTGCGGCGTCGTAAGCTAACCCTGGCGCTGTGTAGTAGTGCACCGGATCGAGATCATATTGCTCCATGCAAATTTTGCGGAAATTCTCGAAGACGTCGGTGAGTAAGACCACGTCGGTTTCGAGATAGAGGTCGTGATAATCGCGCATGGTCTTGCATCCGAATGCCTCCCAGACCTTCTGAGCGTGAGCGTAATCTTCATCGCTGATATGCTCACCGGTGAGCGTGCTGAAGAAGGCTTCCTTGGGTGGGAGCTGGGTCTCCTGGAGCCTTTCGAAGCTATCCATATAGTCGTAGGGGTAGACTCCTTTGCGCAGAAGCAGATCTAAGTTATGGCTTTTCTGCCCGATCTCCGCGGTGGGGATATCATACCCTTCATCCATCTCCTTGACCGTGAAGGTAATATCCGCCCCAACGACTTCCTTCACCCTCTGAGAGCAGCCTTGGAGAATCTCGGGCAGCCTGGTTCGCGGAACCCCCTTCTTATGAATCATCAGTCCATCGAATACGAGCGACCCCACCTCGATCTCCTGCTCGGTCAGGTAGTCAAAGACCGCCATCAGAGCCTTATTTTCCAGGGAGCACATGACGTAATTCACGGTTGTGCCCTCGATATTGTAATTTGTTCCCCTCTTCTCCTTGGATTCGCGAGCAAGCTTATGTAGGTCAGGGTTCAGCTTGATCACTTCATCCATGATCTGCCTCATCCCCTCATAATAGTCCCGGAGCCAGGTTGGTGCGTCATGCTCGAGTTTGGCGATCTTCCCATTGATGATGGCGAGCAAATAGATTTTAGCATCGTCCCGGCTGATTCCCTCATAGGCCATCAGGTTTGCAATTAACCCTTCTCGGTCGCTGATATATGCGTCGAGCCCCATGCACTCAATGCCATTTTCGTGACAATACCAGGAGAGCAGAGTCGGATGCGCATTCTTCATATCGATATCGATCATATGATCTGCGCATAGGGTATGCCGGATGCGACGGCTGATATTCTGAAGACCGATCTTCTCGCCCGTCCAATACCTCCCGAAGCCATGGCGCTGGTAATATCGCATCGGGCACTCACCCAGGGCGTTGGTGCGGACCAAGTAATCCTGCAAGAGCGTCAGCTGAGCATCCTTATCCACCTTCTCCCCCTTGATATATCTACTCCCCAGCTCGTAGTCCTCCGGATGCGTCACGATATGCTTCAGCTTTTCCCGGTCGATCACTTCACGCAAGGTAATGCTTCGCCCATTCTCCGACTCAAAGTGTCCAATCTTGAAGAGTCCCGGATCCATCGGCTTGGCCCCAAATTCCCGCCTCATATTGGTAAAGGCATCGGCCGGCGTGGATTCTACCAGCTTCTGCAGGCTTGCCCCCATGAACTTGAAGCTATCGATGAAGCGCAGGTGCTGATAGAGCGTCTTCATTTTCCCCTTATTATCCTTGTACGAGCCAACCGCCACGCTCTTGGTGAATGAGATGTAGCGCTCCTCCGTGTTGGGGATGCAATCGATCTTGCCCTCGGTGGCCCCCAGCGCCTTGATGAAGAGATGGGCATCGTAGCCGGCCAGATTATGGAAGATGACCGGAATGAATTTCGGCGCCCGATAGTTCAGATTGCAATCATTGTGCGCGGCCCCCCTGAATTTTCCTGTGAAGTGGCAATGGTCCCTCACCCTATCTTCCCCAAGCTCCTGGTCGCAGATGAAGCACTTGGTAGCTTCCGCAAAGGCAATCTTATCTTCCTCCGTCATCGTCATGGGCTTCTTGAAATCGTTTTGCTGATAGATTTCCCGGATGTCTTTTGTGAGCCGATCCACGAAGATCTGCCCCACGTCCTCCCCTTCTTGCTGCGTGGTATAGATCACCGGCTCCTTGGCGTATACCGTTTCATCGAAGCACTTGATATGGTAGCAGAATCCCGATGGTACGTGCTTCTGGAGGATCTTGGTATGAGGTTCGGACGGTTCGCCCCCTTCTACCTTCTGCTTGATACGCTCCAGAAAGCGGGTCACCATCTGCATGATTCTGTCTACGCCAGACTTCGCTGGTTCAGGCTGGACCTTGGTCGTGAAGCACTCGAAATCTGCGTATACGACGAATGGCACCTTCATCGACCGGATGTGGTTTTGGAAGTTAATGTAGCTCCCTTCGCTCGGCATCTCGATTTTCACTGCCTTCTTCTGACCGCAATATTCCATGTGCTGGTCAAGCTTTTCTTGCCGAGTGAAGTGGTTCAGGCATCGGCGGCAGAAGTAAGCTTCCCCGTTGTGATCGCTTACCTGCGCCGTCAAGAGCCGAGAGAGATTCTTCACCCAGCAGTAGTGTCGCGTCTCATCATTAGCCACTAGCATTAGATCCACGTGCTTTGCCCCGGCATCCTCCTTTTCAGATATCCTCATAGGGTAGACCCCTCCCTCCTTCCCCATATCGAATCCATATACGTTGACCTTGATCCCCTCATTGAGCTTCTCGAACCTATCGATTCCCCGGAATGAGACCGGGAAGTCGATGCCGTCGAACCTGAGCTCGTCCGTCCACTTTTCGTACTGCTTGACCCGGTGGCTGCTCTTCTGATCCACCTCCTCGTGATGGAGGGCTGAGAGGATCGCCCATTTGAAGCACTGCTGATCCTCATTTTTCACGTTGACTATTGCCTTTTTGGCAGCAAGCTTCTTAGGAAGTGGTATATATGAGCTTCCCTTCAGGGGCTTGTGCTCATTCAACTGAATCTCCAGCTTCTCGATGTGTCCAAAGGTCCATCCACTCCCTTTAGCATTGAAAGCCTCCATGCTTTCCTTGATCTTATCCTCCATCTGCGCTATCTCTTCGTCCAAATCTGACGACTCGAGGATTACCCTCGAGGCCGATCGGAATATTGGATTGGCGTAGTTATTTTCACTGGTCGCCGGGATAATCCTTACCATCTCCACGTGGAGTAGTATTTCCACTTTCAACCCTTTCTTTTCCACCAGCCCCTCCGAAATCGTGCTTCGGATTTTCCCCCAGCTTAGCCTTATGAAAGTCTCCACGTCCAGCTGCGTCTTTGGCTTGATGTCCACCGTGCCAAATATCCCTCCCACGGCCTCCCGCTTATCCGCAATCTCGATCTGGTCGGCGGCTTCTTCAATGCTCTGCTTCACCTTCTCAGCCAGCTGATCTTTCTTCAGCCGGGAGAAATTGGTGATCCCCCTGCGCCTTGCTATCGTCTTGAGCTGCTTCCTAGTGAGTACTTCCCGACGCTTGAATTTTCGGTCGGTCGCCGACTCAATGAGCCGCACCAAATCCATCTTATTTTTCCTACTATATCCCCTCACCCCTTCCTCCTTAGCAATTTTCCTAAGTTCCCCCATGGTCTCGGTCACCCGAAATTTCCCTCCGATCGGTTGAAATGTATCGTCTTGCCGCGGGGAGTGCCTCCAGCAAAGTCCATCTTTCCCCGGTTTGCCTTTGCAAAGTTGCTCCTTCTTCCTTTTCAATGGGGTATTGCAGAATTTCTGCATTTCGGGAGATGAAGTTGGTCTGCTATCTTCGCAGACGGAATCTCCAAGACGATCCATTATAATCTTGGATGACATGATTTTATTTATACTATTAAAATTTTTTAATTTTTTAAGATGAGATGGTGACTTTTCTAAATCACCAAGCTTGTGCATAGTATTATTACTATATGATTTCGATTGGTATTTATACTACGTTGTTCCAAGGATTTCCTTGCAGAAGGTAGAGAAAATTTGCATATCGCCAAAATAATTTGCAAAATTTCCCCCTGCATACCTTTGAACCCCAACAAAAATTACTGAAATCTCATCAGAAGCATATTTTAATGATTCTGGTAGGTTCTTTCTCCTTTCCTTGGTCTCTGGTGCGAAAATATCTGCAAAGAACGCAATTTTTTTCCCGAAAATCAGGGGAGATAATTCACTAATAATTACGCAAGAAAATAATCTTTTCCGACGAGGTATTTCCCCGTCGAAAAAAGACCCTCCACACCCAAATAGCTTACCTCCAAGCACTTTTTCAGCATCCCCGACTCACTCCAGACCCATTTGCATCCCGGGGGCCCAAATTTGGGGTCTGATGCAGGATTTCTGCATGGAAAATGGTCTTGCGGCAGAATTCTCATTTCCTCACTACTTATAGTATGGTTAAATACTTATTTCACAAAAAGACATAATTAAATAAATTTTTAGAACTAATGTCTAGTAATCGCGATAAAGTTTCTCCCTCTGGTTTGAAACTCTATTTTTTTTTATTTTTCTGTATGTTTCATAATTATAATTGTTAGTGTGTTTTATAATTGTTAGTGTGTTTATGCACGTAGTGTTTGTATATTTTGTGTTTTTTCCTTTTTTTTTTGAAAACTGTATCTCTGTACCGAAGTTATGCAGTGCTGTTTGAGAATAAAGGTATATAGAATATATTAATAATTGTACGTTAATTATTGCATTTGCATCATAACAGTTATTTTGAAATTAATGAGTTTTTGTATTTTTTAAATAAATGGAAATGATCTAACTTGTACATTTACATCATACAAGTATAACAGTACAGTGTGCTGTACAGGGAGGTGTAGTCGTTGTAGGTTTTATATCTACGTGAATGTATGCTTTGCAACAGTCGATTCTAATTTTCAAACTTCTTCATGAAGCAGCGCTCAGAAGCAGCGACATTGTTGCTTTAAGATTCATCCTCGTCTGACAGACATCTCATTAAAATGATCTAATATTCGACCCCGTTAATTAACATTTATGTCCAAACAGACAATACAAAATCATGTTTATATAACCACATGTCTATATAGAAAACTAAGAAATGCCCGGTGGTCAAGAAAAAACATGACCTTGGCTCCCACATTATACAAGATTTATATGCACTTCGCGTGACCTTTTGATATTTCCTTGACCAGGTCATTGTAATATAATGGCCGAAGTTTTCTACGGACGCACAGACCAATTAAATAGCTGACCATAATTAGCCTATTGACCCTTTTCAACCGGTCAAGCTCAGGCCACTAAGTCTTACTTTACAAGTGTATATAAATATACATTGATACTTATATTTAAACGTCAATATTGGATGCTAATTGTGAAGAATCGATTCCATTTCATAATCTCGGACATTATCATTCAAGTATAGCAAATCATAAAGAGTAGATTTATTTCAATATTTTTATAACATGAAAAAGTAACACGAACATATCCGAATATACAAAAACTCAAGGACATTTGCTGCATTTCAACTCATTCCCCTGTAACAAATGTACATCTTCCTGTTACATATTATGGACATGCAAAAAAACTTACTTTCTAACATTTCTTCCGGAAATAAAAAAAAAACACATATAAATACGTGGGCGGATTTACTGCTATAGAGACAGTTATTTGGTGGCTGAATCTCTCCTTTGCAAATATATGAGTATCTGAGACACCCAAATCGTACAGGGCCGGAACTGGTAATAATATCTTCAGAGCCAAGCAGAAAAGGGACCGAGAACCAGTATCAGTCTAAGACGTACTGCTACAAAATTTCAATTATACTATCTTCCACTAGTATCAAATGCACTAAAAAAAATCTTTAAATATGTAATATAGACTTTGGTTTATATTTATTTTGGGAGTGTTGTTGTGATAAGTTTGATTTATTGTTGCTTGTTTAACGTGTAGTGACACATATTTCATGTATTCAGGGGGAATGTTGTTGAAACTTTTGACAAAATTTGTTTCTCATTATTGGTTTGAGTTTTTATATGTAATAATTGTTAATTTTCGTAGCTGCACGAAAAAAAGTTTTATATTACTTTCACATTCAATAGATACAGGAAGATGTGGTGTGTGTGAGTGCCAATGAGACAACTCTCCATCCAAATAACAATTTAAAAAAGTAAATCATTATAGGTCAATGTACGGCCTCCAACACGGAGCCTTGGCTCACACCGAACAACAAGCTATAAAACAACCCTGTATACTCTCTGACGTCTATTTATTGTACAGAATTTGGTAAGTATTTTATTCAAACTATTGTGATCTACCTCCTGTAAAAAGGATTTTTCAGATACCAAATCATAATCAGTAACTGTTAACTGTGCTATATTTGGCTGAGTGTTCATGAACCAAAACTACATTATCTCTATGAGTTCAGATTTCAGATTTTGACTTCCACTCTTATCATCAAGGACAATTCCGCATATAGGTACTAAAATAGATAAGACGGACTTTCACAATACCGGATTCACGTGAACACTTTTCAATAACAGAAAAGGTCAATCTTATCAACTCTAAATGTCTTAGTACCGAATTTGTTTCCAATTTTAGAACTAATTGCAAATAAAGGGAGGCGATTCTTATTAAGGAATAAGTGAGCATGGACTGTCAAATGTTCGATTTTAATTTCGTAAAATCACTTTTAAACACTCCTCTGTTAGAAATATTTCCGGTTTTATCAATGAGGGTGTAATTTGGGATAATGCCGTTCTGACCGTTATATCAAACTTCAGTTTTAATTAGATTGTGGCGGAGGAAGCCAATGTACTCTTACTCAAACTTATACCTTCAGTATTGACGTATTGAAAGAAAAATATTTCATTCCCATAAATAAATGTTGTTCTTTTCTATTTCAATATACTGCAAGGGTCAAGCATGTTAAGGCATGTGCATGCTTTCCGTGTATTATCAGACATTCCAGCTAAAAATGAGTTCCATGGCGTACAGTAATATATGATTTTTAGAAATTTCCAGTTGACCGTCACTTCCACTGTGGTAAACTCAGCAATGACTGCATTTTTGATATTGTCATTTTTATCAAAGTTAGGTTGATTTTGAAGCATTTTTTTATTTAGATTTTTGCTGATTCTTTTTCTTTGGAATTGCAAAATTGTAATTGACAACTATAAGTTACCAATAAGAATTGGGGGAGGTGGGGTGGTTCTAGCTTAAAATCTTAGAATGTAACCACATTTTGGTACCATGCCCTTGTAAGAATTAGGAGCCTTAGAAGAATTTCTAAACATGACTGGAAAATAAAACACGGGAAAACCTAAAATCTAATGATGAGGTTTCCGTCATTCTGAATTAGAAATAACAGGTCTTTTATTCGTGCGTTTCTGGTATATCGAGAAAAATTCGGTTAAAAAGATAGCCTATGACGGAGCTAATTTCTAGAACATTTCAAATTATATCTTGTTACATGTATATACCAGAATAGGACAAGGAAACGAATGTTATATTCGTGCATCATTATACATTTTGAACTTAAATCGACGTAAAGTAAAGTAATCTTCATTAAGAGACGTAATAATATGAGCGGGTTTGTGGTTGCCATGTTTTCACCACTGCATGGTTCGTTGGTAGTCTAAGATTGGCACTTCAGAATTTGAAATTTATCAGATTTTTTCATTTTAAAATGTTATATGGAACGAGTTCAGTATTAAAATGTAAGCATGATTATATCACATCAGCAAGGTTATTAGAACTATTAAAAATTAGGTCAGATAATAAGCCAATCAATTATAGAACGTTAAAACAATCAGTGTATATATGTATGTATGTCGAGCAATCAATAAAACAAAAGACAAATAGACCAAATCGATCTGTATATTTACATAAACCGAACAAGTTTTATTGACGGTATGCCAAATATGCCATTAAATTCTATGGCAAAGAGATTCCGATATCAAAGTCTATTGTTCCGGGTAACATTGGGGTATATTTAAACAACGTTGTTCAATGATAAAATATTCGGTCAAGGTTTAAGGATTGTGTTGAATTCTTGCCCCATATTTATCAAAATATTACAGGATTATACTGGTTACAAGGTTATTTAATGGTCATTTAAACAGCTGACCATCTTCTTATTTGCGTCAATAGATTAGAGTACATTAAATACATGTGGCATGACTTTTTGTTTGTAAACAAATCCTTCACAATACTATTCAATGTCCATTTTGTCACAAGTACTTAGAGAGGGAGTGTTGGCTTATTTATTTGTGCTAAGTGTTTATTTGGCAGGTGAAAGTTCACAGACATGGTATTGCGAACTTTGTGCTGAGTGCATTCATATTTGGGTACGAGGAGGAAAAGGGGAGTGGTCAACTCAGAAATATCAATTACTACAGAAGTGAGGAGTTTGTAAGAGAGATGTATAATGTTAAAATCTTTAACCATGTGTTGCATAGATATAAAAAAAAAAGACGTGGTATGATTGCCAATGAGACAACTGTCCACAAGAGACCAAAATGACACAGAAATATACAGTCGAAGAATTCTTATAAAAACTATATTGAATATAATATCTTTTTCAACTTTCATATCTGATTTTCTGATTTGTTTCTATTGCGTTTTCATTTTACATATATAGAAGTTTTTTTTTTTGTTTTTTTAATCCCCGCCATTTTAAAGCCTCAAATAATCAGATACTACATATATATATGCATATACGAATCTCGTACTTATATTTATATTGACACATTGTATTATTGTTTAAATCTTTCTAATTGGTTGACAGTTGAAGAGGTGTATGCTGCAGAGTTTTACCTAATTGCGTAATAATAATGCGGGATATACATTTGAACGTCAATGAGAAAACAATCATAAGAGCATAAGAAGTACAGCATTTTTTTTTTATTCCCATTGAGTGCCATAAAAGAATACGCAATGTTCATCTTATTACGTAACATTGAAGGGAGGTAAAAAATTGTACTGATCACACTGTCATATCTACAAATATATAAGTGTTGCTTATTCTTTAGTTTTCTATGTTGTGTCATGTGTACTATTGTTTCAATTCAATTCTTTATTACTTTAAACACATTATGCTTATCAGTGCAATAAATACAGATACATTTTTATAGCACAACATAATATAATACATCAGAGAAGCAAATACATATCAAGTATTGACCAATAACAGTTCGGTCCTATGATTAAGTGCATTTAGACAAGAATTTACACAAATTACGCAAATCTTTTACATTTTCAGTGCTGAGAAGTTGCACTAATTTGAAGACGATGGACGTCTATAATAACAAGGTTTAATAAACTGTCTCCTTAAGTCTCTATAGCATTCACATTGTAAAACAAAATGGAATTCATCTTCAGTGATATTCAAAGTACAAAGAGTACACTTTCTATCTAACCTATTTACTCCATGATAACGGCCTACTTCAACAAACAAATTATTAGAAGACAATCTAAGGCGAGTTAAATACACTCTAAAATTCAGATGTTTTACTTTAGTTAGATAATTCTGTAAACATACATTATAGACAATATATTTATACAAATAACACTTAGATGAAACGTTCAGTTGATCATTCAAAGTCTGTTTTGTTTGATAATATATCCTTGTTTTTACAAATAATAATAAATTTGTATCAATAAATTAATCAAATTGTCTTGGTTATACCAGATCGCATTTAAACCTAGTAAGTTAAATAATAATTGTTGTAGTTGATAAATCCAACTGCTTTTCTAATATTACAGAAATTATACAGTTGTTCCCTGTAGCAGTTTTTAAGAATCATTTGTCTGTTTGTCTTTTTCATTTTTAGCCTGGCGTTGTCAGTTGATTTTCGATTTCTGAGTTTGACTGGCCCTTCGGTATCTTTCGTCCCTCTTCTACAACGGACACTATTTAAGCTAAAGTTTATTTGAGTACTGCAAGTTAACTCTAGAGAGCCCTTATGCAAAATGTCAGAGAGCACATGTCATACGTACGTGCATCACAAGTATGTGGTGTGCCCAGCGTTGGTACTTTCGTTTTATGTTGAATAGTTCGACTATCGAAATCGTCTACTGACAAAGTAAATAACATAGTTTAAACGTGCTTGTTGTTGTCGGTTGCTGTCACATTGACATATACCCATGATTAATATCCATATTTGTAGACAAAAAATGTTTTCTGCGCATTTTATTTTTATATAACAAGATGTGGCTTCATGTACGTTAATCACATGTTGCAACTGAGAAGTATATAATTTAACATGCAGTACGAATATTAACCCACACATAATGCTTATCCGTATCCCGTTCGCACCCGTATCCCGTTCCGACAAGTGACCCGGATGAATCAGATCCAATAACCGACGATGTTACCTTAACCTTGATATCATGTGACCGGGTTGACGCAAGTGTCAATATTGACTTTATCAAACCTATTTACCTACTATATTATTGAACACGGTCTTGTTGTGTGATGATGGGTGCAGGATATGTAACTAGACGCTTTGTTTATAAACAAAACTTTCTAATCTATACTTTCGTAGGTAATACATTTTTATCGTGTATATTTATATCCGCTTAGTACATGTAGTATAACCTGATTATAAAGTGCACCTGTGATCTGGTATTACGAAATCAATCGGCTTTGTATTTATAACTTAATTTTTGTCGAAACGAAAGATGGAATTGCTATATTACTCATTGGTATCTTGCGGTACCTCTTACAAGTATCTAGCTGTTCTATAAATTTTTTTGTTTGCTCTACTTCTTATGGATATCTTGTGGTTCTTATTATTGGTATCTTGCTATACTGAGGACCACCCCGGGTGTAGGATTTTCTAGCTGCGTTGAAGACCCATTGGTGGACTTTGGCTGATGTTTGCTCTATGGTCGGGTTGTTGTCGCTTTGACATATTTCCCCATTTCCATTCTCAATTTTATATTTTACACTACTTATCAGTACCTAGCTGTACTACTTATGATTATTTTTCCGAACTACTTATCAATGTCTTGCTATACTTATTATTAATGTCTGGTTGCACTACTTATTGATATCTAATTGTATTACTTGTTGGTATCTTGTTGTACTCAGTATTAGTATATACGTATGTGTAGAAAGAAGACATTGAAAACTAATGTTTACTGAATGAAACATTAAGGTTAACATCGATCATTATTATTTCACAATATCCATACTAATATTTATGAGTTGAAATAGAAAAAAAAACAAGTTGTGGTATAATGAGTGTAAATGAGACAAATCTCAATCAAAGTCACTGTAAGGGCTTTTCATCTATTACATCTATTAATTGACTCCTTCTATGGAGTTTTCATTCTTCTCGAAAAAATTAAATAAAGTAGTGTAACGTGTAACCGGGCGGGGACGTTTTAAAAAGATATTTTAATCCTCGGGTTCGTACCAGTTTCCTGGGATTTCAAAATCAATTCAAAAGTTCTAAAGTCAATAAAAAGTTTACATTATCACAATTAAATATGAAACAAATACTATACTACATAAAACGAATTTTAACACCTATCAACCAAACCCGAACCCGAATTAAAACTGTTTAAAACCCTTTCAGTCCGATACTGTTTAAACCAACTGTTTGAAACTATAGTCTGAAACCTAATTGTATGGAACTGGTTTGAACCCTAAATGTATGGAACTGGTTTGAACCCTAAATGTATGGAACTGGTTTGAACCCTAAATGTATGAACTGGTAAGACGGTTTAGAACTATTGTCTGAAACCTAAATGTTTGGAACTGGTCTGAAACCTAAATGTTTGAAACGGGTCAGACGGTTTGGAACTATTGAGTATTGTCTAAAACCTAAATGTTTGAAACGGGCCAGACGGTTTGGAACTACTGTCTGAAACCTAAATGTTTGGAACTAGTTTGAAACCTAAATGTTTAAAACGAGCCTTAACCTTAAGGTATCAAACCGGCTGAAACCTAAATGTATAAAAATGGGGCTGAACCGAAATTTATCAAACGGGCTGAAACCTGAATGTATAAAAAGGGGCTGAACCGAAATGTATCAAACGGCGGACTGAAACCTGAATAAAACGAATGTATGGAAACTATTCAAACTGTTGTAAACTTTCGACGTATGAAACTTTATTAAAATATATTTCTAAAACTGTTGGAACCACAGAGCAGCACTAAGGCATGGTATGTCAGCAAACACTCACTGCAATAGTGAGAGATGCGAGACGCAAAACCTTAGCACCAGCCCTGTTTGGAAAATCTGTACCGAACCAACAGTCTCAGCCTTTCTATATTTTGTCCGCAGGTTCCAAGCACTACACTTCACTTAAACTTAACCGACTGCCTGCTCTAAACTATACTTCCTTTCCAACCTTTCCGATGTTCACTGTCTGCTGTCTTCGCTCAATAGCTAACCACTATTTATACTTCGAACGCGGACCTCGAAGAGAACACCTTAGCAACAACTTTACAAGTAAAGCGTCTGATAGCAACCAAGGATAAAGGGATGATTTTTAATGCCGTTTTCAATGATAAAGAGATCAAGTGGAAAATTCAAAGAGGTTTCGAAAAATATAAAACTGTACAAATATTATAATCTTCTTAAACTGTAAATTCGCAACAGTAGTTTTGTCATTAGCAGTGACGAAAATAATAACATAGATATGTCAATACTCTGAATATTACTTTATTTTATCAAAGATAAAGTGGTTTATTTGAAAGATTGTCTACACACAGGAATTTTATAAAAAGTGATATTTTGCTTTCATGGTCACATCATTTAAAAAGCTTACAACTTTAAAAATTTAAAAATTGTCCTACAAATCTGTTCTTTTGTTCAAAATATTTATTGTTACAGGTCAGTATGTTTCCACGAAGAAGAGCCTGGAGATGTCGTGCGCTTACCATCAGGATTTTTAATGGCTAAAACTCAAATGACGTGAAAAAAATTAACTAGATATAGAAAAATGTGGTGTGAGTGTCAATGAGACAACTCTCCATCAAAATAACAATTTATAAAAGTAAACCATTATAGGTCAATGTACGGCCTTCAACACGGAGCCTTGGCTCACACCGCTTTGATTTTGTAGTGCAATATAAGAAATGTCAAAAAGTAATTAATATATACAATACCACTAATTGTAATCTCTATTACAAAAAGTAAAAAAAAAATGAGTTAAGGTAGTTCAGGGGTATAGAAAAAAAAATACAGAATTTTCTTATACTTTGCCAAAATGAAGATTTTACAATGCTTTTTTCAAAAATAGGATAAAACGTATGGATCACCGCGTTTTTTTTTTGTTTTTTTTTTGTTTTTTTTTTCATGGTACGAGTCGTTCAAAATTGCCAAAATTGGCTTGGATTGTTCATGAAACAAACACATTTTTGTGCATAAAAATAAATTTTAAAATTTTGAAATATATATGAAAAGATAGGTTTTATAATATATTTTAAGAAAATAAAAAGAAAAAATGGTGTCACCATACCTGTGTTCTTTCTACAAGTAATAAATGATAATTTCCTTAAGGCCAGTATAAATTTTGTACTAAAAGAGTTATCTCCACTTAAATTGCTTCTTTAACAAAATAATTCTATTTAACTTAATTGAAAATATCTTGAATGATTGTGGTTTTTCTGAATATTGGATTGCACAAAATGTACCAAAATGTATAAATTTACCAAAACTTGTTAAACAGAGATTATGTGATCAATTTAAGCAGAATTGGTATACAACTATTTTTAACTCACCAAAATGTCTTAACTACAGAATTTCTAAATATAATCATGGTTTAGAATTTTATTTACTTAATTTACCAGATGATTTAAAAAAAAGCCTTATGCAATTTTAGATGTCTAAATCATCGACTCCTTATTGAAAGGGGTCGCTTTTGGGGTATAGAACATGACGACAGAATTTGTGACATATGTAACAAAAACCAACTAGGTGATGAATATCATTGTTTTTTGTAAAATTGTACTAGCTGTTGTTAATTAAACTAATATTGTTTCAACCATTAATATGTCCATTTGAAGTTTACTGTCTTCCTTTAAATGCATTACTTTTTCAAATGTATATATGTTAATGAATGTTTATAATGTTCACTGCATTACTTTGATACTTTGTTATTTTGTTATATTATGAATACTTATGTAGTATTTGTTATTGTTCACATACCCCTGTTGGGGTCTTTGAGAAATAAAAAAACTTGAAACTTGAAACTTGGTATATGTTAAACATTTTCGGTATTGTTCTTCATATTGATATAAAGTGAAACCAATAAATTTCAAATCATCATCATCATCATCATCATCATCATCATCATCATCATCATCATCATCATCATCATCATCATCATCATCATCATCATCATCATCATCATCATCATCATCATCATCATCATCATCATCATCATCATCATCATCATCATCATCATCATCATCATCATCATCATCATCATCATCATCATCATCATCATCATCATCATCATCATCAAACCCAATATTAATATATACAAGAAACATACAATACAAAGGGGCCAGCTGAAGCATGTCACAAGTCCACATTTAAAATTTGCACAATTTAAGGGAGATATTAAACGTTAAAACTTTGGATTTCACGAACTAGTATGATCTGGTTCTTATTGACATACTGTTATTCGACTGATCCGAACTGATGTAATAACATGCACGAATATAATACACCAGACGACATCTACCTTGTCCTATCTCAATTAGTCAGAATATACTTCCTACTTTAAAAGTATACCCTTCTCTGAAAAACTAAGTCAAATATTGCAGGTGGTGACATCTATTTACCTTCGGCTATTGCAATCATGGTAAACGTGATGGGTATATACCACATACGTATTTTCTCCTATCGTGTCACCTTGTACAACAGTTTTAAGAATGTTTTATGACATATTTTCAACGGAATCAAACGAGAAAAATTCAGCAACAAAATCAACCAACATACTACAAAACAAAAACGGACTGATGATTTAAGTTGTCTTGACCTTGTTTCATTATATAAAAAATTATACTATATATAAATCTTTATTGCAAAATTACACCCACAAGGGTCAAGCAATACAAAGAAACAATTTTACATTTTAAATTTTAAATACAATGCAAAACAAAGAAATACAGTATAATAGAACATATTTTAAGAGTTCAAATTATAAATAGATATATAAAACATAATCATGAGCTTGTCTGACATGGGTCAGACCCCCTCAGTTCTAAAGACTGCTTAATGAAGACTCCAATATGAGAAACAAGTTCAGGGATGGGGTTTAGAATGTGTTTTAGTTTATCAAAATCATCAAGATGTTGAAATAATAGTACATATTTTTGTTTATAATAGATTATTGACAATATACATTTGTAAACTAAAAGTTGCTTTTGAGACATAATTTTCAAAGATTCCAATAGAAAAAGTAAAGCAGAAAAGAAAGTTACATAGAAAACGAAATGGGGATAGCATCAATTAAACTAATTAAAGAGGGGAAACATAGTGAATATGAGAGTAACTATCAGCTGATTGGGTTTTAATGTCACAGGTGTGTTATGGGTTTTTGTTTTTGGTTTTTGTTTTTTTTTTTTTAATATTCTGATCCCAAATTTGATACACAAAATTATTCTGAATACAAATTCCCCCCTGATAGTGTTAAATTAAAAATAATATTCTGATTGATCGCGTCGCAAAACTAAATAAATTTTCTGACTAAGAAACCCCTATTCCCCTTAAAGTTGAATGGTTGCTCTCTAAATGGATTTTCACGACATATATAATTTTTGCTATGCCTTCTTCCTGTGATGGACAGGGTTTAAAGAATGAAGAATTATAGGTAAAAATATACAATGGCCTAAAAAAAAAAAAAGAAGAGCAAATAATGGGAAGCTAAAATATATATAAAGATAATAACTGGTAAAATATTAAGAAAAAAATAGAACCGAGAAAAATTTCCTTGAAAAATAAAGAATACCGGATTGTAGATCTCTACTCTAACTTTTATACCATGAACTTCCCAAAACACTATTTTCGTATTTAATTCGATAAATTAACTTCCTAAAATCCCACGAATTTTTATGCCATGTCGAACTTTACCTTACTTTATATACTTTATCCCTCGTGATATATTATATTAGATTGTAATATATAAGATGTCATCAATTTTATTTTACGCACTTATTTAGAGGTCAAGGTCACAATATCAAAGTAGTCAAACTGAAAATCATCAAGTTCTAACCAATCTGTATAAGGGCTGCGGGAGAATGCATGGTTTTTTGTCATAAGAAACATTTTGTATCCACTCTAATATAAAAAAAATGAAAATAAAAAAACATTTTTCAACTATATTGAATTATATTTTTGTTTTGTCATGATTTTTTCAACAGATATATAAGAAATAAGATGTGGTATGATTGCCAATGAGACAACTCTTCACAAGAGACCAAGTGAAACATAAATTAACAAATATAGCTCATCATTAGTCCTTTAACAATGAGCAAAACCCATATTGCATAGTCAGCTTTAAAAGGCCTCTAAAATACAAACGAGAAAAACTAATGGCCTAATTTATGTTAAGAATACTTAACAAAAAACAAATATGTAACAAAGCAACAAACACCAACCACTGAATTACAGGCTTCTGACCTGGGACAGGCACATACATACAACATGTGGCGGGGTCAAACATTTTGTGTGCGCCCAACCCTCCCATAATCATGGAACAGTGGTGCAAAAAAACAAATCATGGAACAAAAACAAAAAACACGTAAATGATCAACAGTAACAAACAACCACCCAATTATCGGCTCCGGACTTGGAACAGGCACATATATCAGAATGTGGCGGGGTTGTAGCTCTTAGCGGGACTCAACGCACAGTAACCTGGGACAGTGATTTAATAGTAAAACATAAGAACAAACTATTAAAATCAGTTAAATAGGTATCTATCATTAGATGGATACAATTTCTAACAAAAATACAGAGTAAACGTGGCCGGGTACATGTACATCCCAACAACAAAAAGACACTACGTACAGATCTGAGAGTACTTGTAGTTACTGACAGAATGGATTTAGTGTGAAAAGACGTCATAATCAGTCGGAGAAAAAAACGACTTTGTGCAATGCCAAGATACAGGTATCGAGAGATTGTCGAGCAATGGATGTGTATATGTTTATATGTTGTTATATTTTGTTTGGTTTTAATTTACTAAAACAAAATCAATATTGATACCAATAACACAATATTCAAAGATCTAACCACAGTGTTGAATTGGTAACCTTTTAGAATAAATAAGTTATGTCTTAGGACAGAAGCTTCAATAAACAGGCACCTGCTTTTTCTACAACAATGATCAAAAACAAATATTACAGATGGCAACTTACGACAACGACTACAATGAATGGTTTAACAATAAAACATATGAAAACACTGAAATACTCAAGTAAAAAGGGAATCATTTACTCATCCTATTGATATGAAACTCAAAAACAAAAACACAAAGAAAACAGACACAAAGTACCGATGTAAAAGTCACGTGCCTTTAATGATAAAGACACAGTGTGCAGCTTACATTTCAGAATCTCGGATTGTAGTACCATTGTTTAAACCTATATACAATGTAGATATATATGTAGAAATGCATGCTAAGTAATATTAGTTACATAGTGTGTTAGTGACCTAATATGATATATACGGGGTCAGTAAATTCCATATGGTGTGAGCGCGAAGCTCGAACCCCAAATGGAATTTACTGACCCCGTATATATCATATTAGGTCACTAGCACACTATGTAACGAATTTATTTTATCGACTATCTTTATTTGTTGAATTTAGATTAGAGTTGTATCATTTACTATCATGACACATCTTCTTATTTCTATATTAAAGTGTTCAAGTGTTCAATTTTGAGAACCTTCTTCAATCTGTCTGCACTAAAAAAAATTAATGCAAACAATAACTATTTATTATCAACAACCTTGATATAACAATATTAAACAGAACTTTCAATACTTTTAAATAATCAAACAGTGACAAAGTCGTAAATCCATTACTAACCGTGTATTGAATTAAGCCCCGCCTCCCTACTAACCTAATATTGAATATACACGGTCTCCACGAGGACGCTTTTAACCAATCATATTCCTAGAAATGTAAAGGAGGTAAGATAAATATATATATTAGACTCCTGATTAAACTATTAAAGACAATATTCAAATATAGATGTTTATTGTTAATATGATCGAGACTAAGGTCTTACAATCATAAAAACAATAATGATTTTAAACTAGTTATGTGATTTATTTTCTAAAAGCGTTCTACTTTATAACTTAATTAATAGCCTTTTAACCCTTACTTAGATAATGTAATGGAATGAAATGCTTAAAGCCAAAATGTATAGTATGATCTATACTCTTTTATGTCATTTTGATACTGTGCCAATTTTCTTCCTACATCATGTCAGTTATACTGTTTGATTAAGATGTAAAACAAGAATGTGTCCATAGTACACGGATGCCCCACTCGCACAATCACTTTCTATATTCAGGGGACCGTGAAATTTAGATGTATAAAAAAAATCGGTATGTACTCGTCAAATTTGTTATTCATCAACAAATCATCTATTTTGACTTTCTCTTCCTTTTTGAACCATGATTTGCTCCAGGGGTATTTCTCTTTGACGATTTGTTTTTTGTATAAGGATTTTTATCTGAGGTAGGTTTTTTATTGATTGGTTTACTGAATGACCCAAGATGTGAGGTGATACGAACAAAAACAAAATAAAAACGTACGGTTTTTTTAT
The DNA here is from genome assembly GCF_965363235.1 of Mytilus galloprovincialis. Lineage (NCBI taxonomy): Eukaryota > Metazoa > Mollusca > Bivalvia > Mytilida > Mytilidae > Mytilus > Mytilus galloprovincialis. The sequence goes on along the minus strand of NC_134850.1, from coordinate 60,482,708 downwards.
TACTTAATATGAGAAAGGAGAAGTGGTATTCTTGCCAATTATAGTACAACCATCCACCGTAAACTTACCTAAAAGATAAAACTGTAAACAACTTTAGGTCAACGTATTGTATTTTACATTGACCAATAGCAATAGCGTATTTATAGCAAAACATAACTGTATAAAAAAATAATTTTCGGGTGTTGAGAAACAGTAGTAATGATTTGTTGTTTATTGTTGTGTCGATACGTCATGAATTTGATAGTCATACTGATCTTCTATGGGTAACATTTCTGTAAATATTGACAATTCAATTTCCCATAGGAACGCCTTTTACGGCTTAAAATGTACCACTTTTACTATAAAGTTTTGGTATCCCAGAATTGAAAGTTCATATGCACCACAATTTTTTCAAAGGTCAAAATATAGGGCTGTGCGGCATATTTTCAACGTTTGTATGCCCTGAACTTCTCAGACTTTAAACTAACACAACTTTCTTAACTACCCCTACCTCGAATGAAAGATTACCACAGATTTCAATGTAAACAATATGCACATGTATATTTACTGGTAACATTCCCAAGTTATGTCTCTGTGAGATGGAACACAGAGAGCATAACTGGGAACCAGTATGTAAACAAAATTAATTTTCTATGAATATTCAAGATCTCTCCAAAAGAGACGTGCTTTGAGAAGCAGCTGTATTTACAAAGTGCAACCTATAACGGTCTTAACTAGTACTGTTTATGCATAAAAACTTATTTCAAGATGATGTTACCCCCCTTTACTTAAAACTAATCTTCCTCATAAAAATATCTAAATATATAGTTAATACAATATTAAAATGATATCTATACACATTATACAATTTAATATTAATATTGATGAAAAGGCATATTAATTTGCACAATTTGTTGAAAAAAATTTAACATTTTATATTCTGGTTCTCAAAAATGAAATAAAGACGAGCAATTTACTTGTATCTACAATAATATTGTAGATACAAGTAAATTGCTCGTCAGAATATATAAATGTTATCTTCAGTTGATTGTAATGTCTTTTTCTAGATTACTTTTGTATGAAAAGAGGGGAGGAGGATTTTGGAAAAGTATATACATGCTTGCAGAAAGAACTCAACCCCAGACTGCTAATGAATATTTTGCACAACATGCATAACAGAATTCACAGACACATATCGCTGAAGGAAATTATCTGTATACTTTAATTTAAAGTAACATAGTAATTGTTTCTCAAGAGACAAGTGCCTGTGACATAATTCTGTACAAGGGGAAAACAATTTTTTCGTTCATGGAGCTTGATACACTTGTAGAATTATACAACACAGTAGGGATACAAGGCCCTTAAATATTGGTTAAACTCGTTTATAATTCGCTTCCCTGGATATTTCTTTGAAAAAACATTTTTAAGTCAATGAATTTAAAAAATAAAAAAAAAACAAAAAGGTAAGTTTTAGAAAACCTATAGATGTCTTACATTAGGAGGCGATTGATTTACCTAACAAACTCCTTTAAATTTATTTTTAGTAATGTTTAAAATTTTCTGTATTGGGCTAAACTTGATATACTGCTTTGATTTTATGCTTTTTTTCAATAAGCCATTAATCTTTCGCAATATGAAAGTGAATTTACTATTTCAATCACTGGTGTATAACAATATACTACCAAATATACTTCCATTCAGTCATTTCTATCGAATTATTCATTATGTTATGAATATTGGTTTAGTATCTGTGTCTGACAAAGGCTATGGCGTCGCCTGTGACGTATGTTTTGACAATATATGACGTATGCTGATGCAGGTAAACTGTAATGGAGAATTAATATGGATACAATTCTCTATAGTGTTAGTTTATCTATTGTGGTGTAACATATGTCGTTATATAGATTTGAATACTTCGGATAATGACCTCAAAGGACTTCAGTATTCGTATATCTACGTACATGTATGTGCTCTCGTGCGTACATCATAAACAATTATACAAAGAATTAACGCATTTACCTTATTTAGACTGTTTGAAAATGGGATACCCTGCAGTTCGGTTGAAGAACATTCTAATGTTGTATTTGTTTCTATTTTGTCTCTGTGAAATATGAAATATAAAACTTTAATATATACTGAACCACCAGATCTAAAATATCCAACAATCAACGCAGAAAATTTCTTCTGGTTTGATTTTTTTCTGTGGTCTGTTTATTTGAGTTATTACCCTTAAATATTATTTGACCTATAAATTTCAATGGAAGTATCTGATTGTGTCGTTTAGTACAAGAAATCATCTGAGATCACCCACAGTTTTTGGTGAGGTTCGTGTTGCTTAGTCTGTTTCTATGTTGTGTCTTGTGTACAGTCTATGAGTTTGGCTGTCCTTCTGGTATCTTTCGCCCCTCTTTTAGTCACATTCACAAAGTTCTATGTTGTGTCTTGTGGAAAGTCTATGAGTTTGGCCGTCCTTCTGGTATCTTTCGCTCCTCTTTTAGTCACATTCACCAATTTCTATGTTGTGTCGTGTGTACAATCTATGAGTTTGGCTGTCCTTCTGGTATCTTTCGCCCCTCTTTTAGTCACATTCACCAATTTCTATGTTGTGTCGTGTGTACAATCTATGAGTTTGGCCGTCCTTCTGGTATCCTTCGCCTCCTTTTAGTCACATTCACAAATTTCTATTTAGAAAGAATTGGAAAACACATTTGGAAATGAATTATACGAATTAGCAAAATGGAATAGATGAGATATATAATGTTAAGGAGGTGGGTTTTTTTCCCGAAAAATATCAGTCAAAATTCCCCCATAAAACAGGAAGCATAAAAATCAAAATATGATCATGCGTTGTGCAGACAAACTGCTCCTAATTGTAAGGAACAATTTGATTAAAACGCTTTCGTTTTTACCTTCCAGACAAAAGTTCTTTTTTTTTGTCGCAATTATATGTTGGTATGTACTTAGGTCCATCCGTTATTCGGCGAAGCCTTGTAGAGCTTCGTGGGTACCGCGGAATCCTTATCGTTATTAATGGAGATGTGCCCCTAATGCGTTTACACCAAGTTTTACAGGGACAATCAATATATCAATACAAATTAAACAGCGTACATACTAGAACGCTAATAATGCAATAGTTTTCGGGGAGTTACCAGGCTGCTCGGCGTGAAGAAAATCAACATCAGCAAATTCGATGACGTACAAACAAAACTTACAAGGTCTTTCAAAACAATAAAATTTTATGCGACTGTCAAACAAGTGAGAGGTTTAGCTAGCTATAAACCAGATTCACCATGCATTTACCAAGTCAGGAATATGTCAGAATATGTTATCCATTCATTGGTTCTGAATGAGAGTTTGATTTTGCCATTTATTTAAGGACTTTCCGTTTAAAATTTTCCTCGGAGTTTGGTATTTTTTGGTATTTTACTTTTTAGATGCATATTTGTGTATTTTAAAGATATATTTGTTATTTTGATCATTGTTTCGATATCACAGAATCATCGGTGTACATCTTAAAAACTGAGCTTCTAACGATATAATGACAGATTTACTTTTTGAAAAGGCAAACAATTAATCAGACGAAGAAAAGTTTTTAAAATAAAATAATACCTTTTGTTAAAAAAGATAGTGTCATGTTGTTGCCTCTTATATAATTAAAGTTATAATTTTCATTTTGTTATAAATATAAAATTCAACTAACTTTTCTTTTAAATTTCAAAACAATTGTTTTGTCTTTCCTGAAAGTAGACTGATTTACCCTTAGTTTAAAAAGAATAATAACATGTTCTCTTGTCCTTTTATATGATTAAAGTTATAATTTTATTTTCTTACAATATGTATAAATATATATTATAAATTTCTAAAAAATAAATAAATGGAAATCTCATTACTTGGAAATAGATTCTAAAGTCGTTACATTCAGTGAAAATTACACAGTTCAGTGTCCCAGCTATACCAAAACGATTATAAACAAGATTAACTGAAAAATACTGTTCTTCCAAGGACATTTTCTCAAGGTCTGGCAACCAAGTTCGCATTAATAACTTGTTTGTATGTTAAAGGGATAAAAAAATCCCCACGATTCGAGGTCATCACTTATTAATTGTATTGTAGTTTGCCTTGATGGTTATATATTCAACCTGAAACTTTCCAGTTATTGTCCTTCACGACCATGAAGAGGTAAATAACTGCAACAATGAACACAAAAAAGACCCATGAAAACATAAATTTATATAAATTAAAGCTTTAAAGGCAGACATGATTTTTTTGCTCGGGATTCTGTATTATAATTTGCTTTTCTAACGATTTTTTAAAAGATATGTATAGAAACATTATTTTGCTAGTACAATAATCTGCAAAAGGATGTGATATTATATGTGACGTCATCATGAATGGTCGACAAAAAAGTCGTGACGACACAATAGGAAATTAATGGGAAAGCAAAACATTTGATGTCATAAACCAAATTCGACCAATGATAAGATGAAATCGAATCAACCACACGTTGATTATAAAAAAATCAACCGGTCGGGAAAGGTACAAGTCGGGTAGAACAAGAGAAAAACAGACTTGTGAACGTTTGAAATATTTAGTTTTATTTTGCGCGTTTCGTTTTCATTTCGATAGAAAAAAAGCAAAATAAAGAATGAAGTTGAAAAGCATTAAGGATACAAAATTCCGAACATTTTGGCAATATACAGTGTGGTCCATCTAGATTTGGGGTCGAGTATCCTTAGTTTTTCGAGCAATTTAAAGTTTTGTTAACAGTTGATTCATAAATTTGATGATATCAATGATAATTTGTAGTCAACTCAAAAGTGCTGACTCCTATGCTGCTGAGACTTTAGGGGAGGAAACCTCCACGAAATATCGCACTGTTAGATCTGTAAAACAATGTACTCATTTTATGTGACGTCATCATGCATGGTCGCCTTTTTTGCGTAATTACAATAAAAAATTTAAAAGTAAACCAAGAATGTGACATTTCAACTCGTTATTTGTTTAGACAAATGTACAAATAAGATCAAACTAACCTCACGCTTGATTAAAAAAACCCCAACTTTCTGTATCACCCTACAGAAAATAATATTGGTATTCATGTTATTCGTATTTTGCATTAAAAGATATTTACAGATGAAAAAATACTAATAAGGATATACGACATAGAAAGAACTATGCAAAAGGAATCAAACATCACTTATCCGAATGAATGCAGATTATACTATTTCAATGGGGACTGAGACAATAGACCAAATTGAAAACCTCGGTAGAAATTTCTTCTGTGGACTCAAAGATTTCAAATACAAAGGAAAAATACGAAAATTTGCTACTAATTAGTTTTGGGAATGAAATTGTCACGAATTTATCTGACTAAAAGGTACCAGTTACTGAATCGACGTTGGAGTGACAAACTAAAAGATATTTAGCCAAATTCAAAACGCATTTGCTTCTGATTAAGACTTGAAGGAACATTTTCCCAAGAAGAAGTGCGACTGATTATGTCAATGAATGATAAGTTCTAGGAAGGAAAATGTGAAGGCCGTGAGATGTATCAAAAATAAATATCCTGGTAATGATTTGACCGTCACAAACCCAAATGCCTGGTGGAACAAAACATAATTGATTGCAATCGTTGTAGCAAATTCTCGGGTCAAGTGTCACCGATGTCTAAATAGCGATCAGGTCTCTGAACTCCAATGCAAACACAAGGTCGTTCAACTAGTATAAACATAGGTGCTTCCTCTTACAATGAATGTATTACCAGTAAACAAAATAAACACATCTCCTCCATAACATATACACACACACAGGAATAAACTACACCTACAATAAAAAAAAAAGTAGAATATTTATCATTATTTAAACAAAATTTTCACTACAAAAACAACTGCAAACCACCTACAACCCCCCGAAAAACAGGAAAAAAATCCAAACCAAACAAATTCAAAAACAGAAAAAATAGAATTAATGTTTATGTCTTTACTTGGAATGAATATTTTTACTTCTTTAAATCACCATTTGAATGAAGATTTTTTTTTTAAATTTAAAAAAAAAATCCTAATTATACTTATTCTAATTGGTATGTCTTAAATCAAATTATTGATTTGAACAAAATTCTATAGTGTTCAAAGGACCATTGTTGTTTTTTTTTTTTTTTTTTTTTTTTATCAGATGAAGACCTAACGTATCGATTGAAAAACAAATATTAAAAATGAAATATGTTAGCCTTGAACATTCCCTTGACCTCACTAATGAATACAGTTTCATTGTTACTCTTGAGCTCCACGGCCTGATTTTGTACGATATTGAGAGTTCGTTCACGTCTACTCGGATGATGACCTTGGCTTTAGTTGGCTTTGACAAGTTACGAAGCATGGAACATTTGTGTTTGTGATTGTAATGACAGGATACCGACCCTATCATCTAGCATTCTAATTAATCTCCTTAAAAAGCCTTTCTTTGAAGAACACCTGTACTTAAACTACATAGAATATCAATATATTTTAAAAGAAAAAAATGCACAAATAAGTGTTGAACAGAAACATCAATTGATGATCATTGAAGATAATAAATTTGTTTGATGTACCCAATTTTAGAAACATAAAGTTGAATTTTATTTTCGTTTTTTTGTTGTTGTCTTATTTGATTCTCATTTTTCGTATATTTAAAATATAAAAATTACATTTTCGGCAAAATTCAGATGGTGGCCTTCCAAACCTTTACTTGATGTGATGTGGATATTAAATCAAAGATCTTTCGGACAGTTCCACAGCTTCTAACGCTAAATTTAGATATATCAATGGAAAGTTTTATTAAAATGAAAATCGCAATGCATTGTTAACAATTAAAGCAAAACAAAATAATAAATTTTATTTCATAATATGATTTAGGCACCGATATATGACATGCACACTTTATACATTTCTGATGTAAGCGCTTTTCTAGGTTTATTGTCATTAGGAACGCTCAAACCTGTGGAGATATATTCCTTTTTTCAATAATTTGTTGAACTCCGAGAAAAATATGTTTCAGAAGAAAATATGGAAAATTGTTTGTTTAAATATTTTGAAAAAAATGTAAATTCAACATTGATTGAAAATGATCTATTGACAACAAAGTTTGTCATTTTAATAAAGATGCATAAAATTCATTGTTAGATAGAAAACACCTGCCATCTCCCTCTCCTCTCTCTCTACACAAACGCACACACAATTTGCATTATTGCTACATAAAAACCATTGAAGTTTATATCAAAGTTGAAAGTGGATCATAATTAAAGTAAGTTTTGTAACTTTACAAGAAAAATACATAACGCATGGTGATTTGTAAAACTTTAGAAGTTGCTATGAAAACTCTGACAACTTTGATTGATCTACTCAGTCATATATATTTTTTTCAGGACAGTGACCTTGGTGGCCAATGACCTTCCTGGCATGAATCAATGACCTATTACGTTTTGTAAACCGAAGTTTCATTGACCCTACATTAAGTAATAAATAGATAAGGCCAATAACGTATACATCTCACTTACAGTACATTAGGTTTCATCCTTGGTGCGTATTGGACGATTTATTTGACCTACTGGCCTCAGGGAAAAATTAAAGAAATAAACACAATATATGAACTGGTCTGTCATTCAGTATATTTGAACAGCAGTACACAAAACAAAACCAGTTTGAAAAGTCATAACTTTTATATAATAATAACTTTCATTTGCAAATTACACCAAATATATATATTATGGGTCGTCAAGGTTAATACAAATTTTAACAGTTTAGTTTAAAAAAAACACTCAAGAATTACAAGAAGAAACATTGCACAGAAGAAAATATTCATTATAATGCAGCTTTTGAATGGCATTGACCTCTAAAGACTGGTATAAAGAGTCACATTGTATTATATTATATTAAGTATAAGGTACACCTTGAGAGCGTAAGTTCCACTAGCTGTCAAGATATTATTGTCAATACAGAATGATAGCCTTCAATAATTTAGAAGGGTTTAGCGATTTAACCGTTTTTTTATTCAAAGAAAGGAAAAATAGTATTATTAAAAATCCAAGTGTTATTTTCTTTTTTTTTTTAACTGGGACCCATATCATTGGATTGGTCATTTAGATTCCATGAAATTGTTTGATCCATATGTGATTAGTACAGTACGTATATACTGATATACCAACGTTATTTGGTCTCCTGTGTATAGTTGTCTCATTGGCAATCACACCACAGGTCCTTACTTTTAAAAAGTCACCAAACTTGTAAAACTTGTCCATCAATCAGTTTTTAAAATGAAGATATAGCTTTTTAAAAAGTGTGCCAGTAAGACACATATATTAAACAGCATGTTTCCTTTCCTGTGTTGTTAGTTTTAACTTCTATAATTTATTTTAACTCCTTTAATTGCTTCAGAAAGGACATGTACATGAGTTAAATGAAGTAAATAATATGCCAAGGAGGTAAATCACGTCAGTTGGGATAATAATTTACAAGGGCAAATGACCTCTTCGGGTTATTGCCCGAACGTTTGAATTTGCTATTAAATCCGTGTTGTATAAACGTTGATCTATAGCTGTAATTTATATATTTATATATACATTAAAAAAGATAGTCGATATAAGTAATAATCCGGAAATGCCAGGTATAAGTATTACATGGAATACAGTTTTATCATTTCCGTTCTAGTTCATTCTTTTGAAACAAATTGTCTGATTTTGATCAACCGTTTTTCTTTGGTTTTTATGTGTGTGTAACTTCAAAATAGTTTTCTCCGCCATGCAATATAAGTAATTATTTATTTCTGCAAAGTTAAATGATAAGATATAAAAAAATTTTATATTATCTTTCATTTTGTAAATCGAAACAGAAAATAAAGACAACAGTAGTATACCGCTGTTTCTAAAGTCATAAATCGTTTGACAGAAAACAAATCCGGAAATCTAAAGGTCTTTAAACAGTTTACTCTTATCATGTTATGTTGTTCTGTAACACCAAACCACTGTCTAAAGTTAGGGAGAAGGGTTCAACACTCGTAAACATCCTCACATCCTCGTCATAAGTAACCCTACCACATTTCCCCTTTTTTATATATAAATCCCGCCACATTATGTCCGCTTCTGTTCTAAACAAATAGACAGCATGTTACAGTCTATTATTTTCTGCCATAATCGTTAATGCTCTTGTTCCCTTTTTATCATTTACTCACTCGTCCCTTATGTACAGTGTTAATAAATTTAATCGTTTTCCATCTTCTAGATGTGTATGAGCTTTTGATTTTGCCATTTTATAAAGGACTATTCATTTTTAATTTAAATTGGAGAGAGGCGTTTTTGCTATTTAACTGTTCCTAATTGTAACATTGTATTGTATGCATTGTCTAGATATCAAATCATTTGTTTTTTCACTTACTTCCTTTATAATTTTCGTATATGTTTTTTATATTAATATTTTCATTTATCTCCTAGAATCTTTAATCGTATATTTGATGACATACATTTCGCATCAATCGAATGATACCCCTGCAGCACAAACACGAAAGGAAAAATGTAGTAAAACACAATCTTTACCAAAACACTGTTTTGAAAATAGTTATCTAGGGCAGGTCAATTTAATCTAAAAATATTAATCAAACTGGAAAAATCTATTTTAAGAAGTACTTTAACTCGATGAAAGACGTCAGTATCTAAGGATGACTAACTTATAATATAATATAATATAAAATGATCTTAACTTTACAGACTAAGGTTTATTTTTAATTTTAATCATTACATTGCGCAACTGACATTTTTATTGTTTTAAAATATTCAAGGATATGATACATTATTCAACATTCTCAGTCACCAGACGTTAAATTGTCTTAATGGTGAAGACCGTACACCAAAATAACACTTTGATGCGTCGGAATTGTTTTTCTTGATTTAGAAGTTTCTGAAAAATATTATTAGTTTCAAAAGAAAGACAAATGTATTTCATAATCTTAAAGGACATACGTAGATTAATGATATGTAAAAACAATTATTTTTTAATGAAAAGCAATATATGATTCTAATAAAAGCCTTTGAGGAAAGGTGGTCAGTAAGATGTTTCAATATTTTTCAATATTAGGAATAATTTTGTTAGGCGTTTTCCCTCATCAACGGAAGACTGCAAAATGAGCGCAACTTTTTGCGTTCGTTTTTTTTTTTTTTGGGGGAGGTTGACTCAATTAACCTTCATACAGGACTTTATCAATGAAAAACAAAAGTTTAAATTTGAGTTCCATGAAGTAGATAATGCGCTTTCGTGACCTCTTAAAGTTTGGGGACCATATAGGTCGCATATATCCCATTGAAATTTAATATATAAAAAAAAACACCATTAGCACAGTTAAGTCTGCATTCTTTTTTACCCACGCTATAAGTAATTCAAAATATGATAGTACGACAATACAATTTCTATTTTTATGTAGCATCATTTAACAAGGACTTGTATATCTTCAAGTTACGTTCTAATCAGGATTTTGTTGATAGAGTACTCCTTTTTGTAAAGTCGCACACAAATATACTATACTGAGGGCTTTAAGGTTAATTGGAAGTAGTTTTGAAAGTTGAGGGAATTGATCACTGGGAAGAATATAGAGTGTCGCGAATAACTATTATTTATTCAGTCATTTATGATTATCAGTGACGACTACTTAGTTAACCCCGAATATGTACTTGTAGTGAGATACATGACAGCTGCAACTAGTGAAACATAAACTGTTAAACCTTTACGGAACACCCGTTTTTTCTTGTTCTATTTATACTATTTTGTCGGTTGTAGTATTTCTTTTCTTTTTTCTCTTGGTAAAGGCCTATACCGTATTGTCAGCTTTAAAAGGCCCTGAAATGACAAATGTAAAACAATTCAAATGAGAAAACTAACGGCCTAATTTATGTACAAAAAGATGAACAGGCTCCTGACTTTTGGACAGACACATACATACAGAATGTGTCGGGGTTGAACATCTTAGACGGATTCCAACCCTTCCGTAACATAGGGCAGTGGTGTAACAGTACAACATAAAAACAAACTTTATAATCTGTTGAAAAAGGCTTACAATGTGGACGTGGCTGGGTACTCGTATATTCAACAGCAAAAAGGCACTAAGTATAGATCCGAGAGTATTCACAGTTCCTGACAGCTAGTTCAAAGCCACTTTAAAAAAAAATCATGCATCTAAACCTAAATCCGTATTTAGATTTTGAAATTTAAAAGGTAGGTAAATGCTCTTGGAGTTCCTTGTTTTGATCCTTGTTTTGATCCTTACAATTTTGATGTTTTGATGGTCTGGCCTTGGCAGGTTTTCAATGTTCTGACGTAAGGAGTAGTAAGATATTCTGACGCAAGTATTTTTATGTTACAATGAAATTTTATTTTCTTACGAGATAGTAAGAGGAAACTTAAAGGATCATGAAAATTAGAAGTCTATGAAAAAACAGACAACTCAATGGCAAACAAATCACAAAACACTACAGAGAAAGCTAAAGACTAACCAACATGAACTCCAACTAAATCCAGGGGCGATATCAGGTGCTCCGGCAAAATAGGCAGTTCTTGTCCACTAGGGGTTATTTTGTTGATCATTGCTAGTTATGAATTGGTAATAAGATGCGTTCGATGATGTCATAATCGAGGGATAAAAAGACTTGATTGGCATGCGTCCGAAAAAAGCAAGAAAGACACTACTCACATATAAATTTTAACTTTACCCTTAAGTAAGACAATGACACTTAGAAAAACATATTCTGCATTTCCGGGAATAGATCTTAGGTATAAAAAGATGTGGTATGAGTACCAATGAGACAACTCTCCATCCAAGTCACAAATTATACAAGTAAACCGTTATAGGTCAAAGTACGGTCTTCAACACTGATCATTGGCTCACACCGAACAGCAAGCTATAACTATTGTTAAACCATTATTGTTTTTTTGTAATAATAAAAATAAATAATCAACGGGACCCCTTATCAAATATTTGGCTTCAACATCCATTTCAGTCTAAGTATTTGGTACACTACACGTGCCTCTGTTAAACAGTACCAATTTTCTATTCCGTGTTTGTCCAAAAACCCAACACGTATTCAAAGTGTGTTTTTGTTTCATCCTCGGTAATAAATGTATGAAGAAAGATTTACGTTCTACAACGGATTCGTATCCGCCTTTCTTAATGAGTGCTTTATATCAAGATCCATGTGTAGTTTTAAATGGAACTAATGTCTTGTTTCCTGTGAAGTGTATATGGAACATAAGATTTTGTCTCATGCTTAGTCCGTTTCTGTGTGTGTCACATTTTAATGTTGTGTCGTTGTTCTCCTCTTATATTTGATGCGTTTCCCTCGGTGTCCATGGATTGATGAGTTTTGAACAGCGGTATACTGTTGTTGCCTTTATTTATGTTTTGTAAACTGCTTTCGTGTGTATTGACGTTTTCAGTAAGTCTTTTTTTTTAAGTTTGAATATTCCTTAGGTACGTTCTGGTTCTCTTCTTATTTGTTTTTCTCCATAAGGCCTAAGTACGTTCTGGCTCTCTTCTTATTTGTTTTTCTCCATAAAGCTTTTTTATATTCCACAAAAGGTAGGTACTTTTGTTTGTTTATGTCAATCGTTCAGGTTCATTTCACTTTCTTTATAAATTGTTTATATAAATACTACTAATAACATTGAGAATGGAAATGGGAATGTGTCAAAGAGACAACAACCCGACCAAAGAACAGACAACAGCAAAAGGTCAACAATAGGTCTTCAATGCAGCGCGAAATTCCCTCACCCGGAGGCGTCCTTCAGCTGGCCCCTAAACAAATACTAAAGCTGATATCCAATGGTTCGTATAATGTAAACACATTGTGTATATTTTTTAGGTTTAATAACCTTAATAGTCTTACTACTTAAGAAAACGTGGCAAGATTACTTTTTTTTCATAACACAAATACAAAAACATTATAGTATTTATAGACTTAACTGAAATAGTATCCATTATCATCCCATGATAAATGTTTCATAATAAAATTATGAATATTTATGTCAAGGTTCTGATACACACATCTATTTTGTAGCAGCAAAAACGAACAAATTAATTCATCATAGATACCAAGATTGAAATATTGTATTAGCACAGGACGTGCGTTTCGTCTACAAAAAGACTTATCATTGACGCTCGAATCATAACAAGTTAAAATAAAGTACGAAGTTGAAGAGCATTGAGAACCAAAACTTCCTAAAAGTGTTGCCAAATACAACTAACGTAATATAATCCTGAGGTCCACAAGCCTTAGTTTTCTTTAAAATGTTAAGGTTTGTAAACAGTTAAATTTCAATTATAACCATATCAATGAAAATTAATTTCAACCCTGAAGTGCTGAGTTGTAGAAGCACAAACGTACAAAACCAAATAGAAATAATAATCGGTGTGATTTGGGTTTTTTTTTTCGACAAAATTACACATACACTAAGACATTTAATAGTATTGAGGCAATTTGTATACAATTTGCTGACTCGTATACAGCATATTTTATGATACATTTTGTAGGTAAAAACTCAAGATTGCCACTTTTGGAAAATATCATTATTGTGTGAGAATTTCGAAGAAAAAACATAATCTGGAACTTATGAATTTTAGTAAAGATTTTACAATTTTTTGAAAATGGTCCTTTGGTCCTTTCTAAAAATTAAATTCAAAGTCACAGGAAAATAGCCCTTCAGATTTCAACTTTGTTTGTGAAGTACTATAATATATAGTGTTTATAAGATGAAAAATAGACTTATAAGAGATGTTCATTTAAATTTAGTTTTTTGTTATTTTTTCATCCTTAAGTGCGTGTAGTGGTTTAACATTGCAACTGATTGATAAAGAACAGTAACTTTGTTTTTTAGCTTAAACAAATGAGTTTAAAAGTCAGTTGGTGTCATGAGTTGATACACCGTTTACTTTCATTTCAATTTTCACATTTTTAATGGTTTAATGTCGATGTACTTTTAAATGGAGATTTAAACGCAGATAACAAATTACTGAACGAAGATAAATGTCCTTAATGGGAACCTAACACTCTGACAAAAATGTTATAGCTACAAACTTTACAAATACTTCCATATATGCCCCTTTTACATTGTCAAACATATTAAGATATGTGCCAAGGCTTTACCAAAAACAATAATTTTTTATAACATGTTTGTACAAATTACTCGACGCATATTTTCGTAAAAGAACAGTTAAACGATCGATTCATTTGGTAAGTGCGGTCGGAATAGATTGGCGACAAATACCACAGAAAAGAGGGAATACTGATACATAATATTATATTTTAAGATATTTTGATCTGCGGCATGACAATTAATTTAAAGTTAAGTGATTTTCTGGACTGCATCCATCCCAATGAACTTGAAATAAAGGATATCAAATATACAGTAAAGTCTAACTCTTATCATGGCTTCCATATACCTCTGGATTGTGGGTTTGCAAATATAACATATTTACGCTTAAAGTTATTCCAGTGTCATTGATGATTGTGTCTTTTGTATGCGTGACGCGCGTCTGATGTTCATGATTTTGGTATTAGTATCTATGATCAGTTTATATCAGAAAGTTTAAGTTTGCTTAAGTAATAATTCACAAAACCTATTTTTGAAAGGATTTGGCAATGCACTACTATGGCATAGTAACGGAAATGTCTATAAAGCAACGATTTCGACATACATAATTAATTTAGCTTTTTAATATATTGTAGTAAATTTCATATTAGTATGCATAAGTCTTTAATAATGTATGATATTTGTTTTCTGAAATATGCAATTGTAATTGCGTCGTTTTTCATTTAATATATAATTATCAAAGGTACCAGGATTTATGACTATTGAAGAGTGGTATACTACTGTTGGATTTTTTCAATAATAAAGAAAAAAGTGGGAAATACCAAGGGATATTCGATGCTCAAAAATCGAAGATAAGGTAACAATGCCTTGCCAAAACACGAAAGACGACGAAAAGACTAACAAGTCAACAAAACACTACATATAAAATCAAAGACTGACCAACACTAAAATCCACAAAGAAGTGGTTGAAGGTAGGTGCTTCGGAGATATATAAATCTTGTTCGTCCTGTTAATAATGGTCAAAACGGTCATTAATCTAATTTGGCGAAGTTAAAATCGATACAATTTTAGAACAGGATTGCTGTAACGATAATCAGTACATATTATCCAGTAATCTATGACAAGGATTTTCAATAACGGTCAACCAACTTGTGGTGGTGTCTGTCAAACGTTTAGAACTACTGCACCTTTACCACTTGGAACCCTTGGTTGAATTGGGTTTTTTTTTATCGGCATCTCTATGATGGAAAATATGAGAGAAAATGAATGATCAAGAATATTGTATAAACTAGGATACATATACCTTATGCAGTCGAAGCAGGAATTATTATTGTCAATTTCTAGATGTAAGTGAAGATATCAGGCACAGTCTTAACTGTACAAGTATCTGTGGTATCCTTTATTTCAAGTTCGATTGGGAAGATTCTTTTAATATAGTTACCAAAGAATTACTTAGTTGGAGAACATAATCTAGATAACGAACGTGAAGTTAAAGGAAATTTGCAGTCTTTTAATTCTTTGCTTCTATTTATAGACTGCATGTGTAATTTATGTAAATGTAGTTCACCGATGTTTAAATCTCGCAAATCGATTAAGAGACAAATCAAGGTAACAAACGAAACACGAGGGAATCATTAGAACTTCCAAAAAGAAGCAAGACTCAAAATTTCAGAAAACCTCATCATTGGTTAGGCTTATTATTTTGTAAGCTTAACGTACGTTTCTTCTTAATTAGACTTATCAGTGGAGTTCGAATTACAACCGTTGAATAGCTAAATAAAATACGAAGTTGCAGCGTTAAAAAAACGAAAGTCCCAAATATTGTGCCAAAGTCGGCTAATGCTATACTTACTTTGGGGTAGCAAAACTCAGTGTTTGGAAAAATTTTATTGAAAATAAATTCAGCAAATGAATGATATATCGTGTCAACATATACGTATTTTCTTGTAATAATGTCAAGACGTAACTTCCAACAGTATGGGCATCAACCCAATGGCTGTAAAATCTCATCAAAGATACCAAGCTTCTAGTTTGTAGCCAGACTTGTGTTTCGTTTAATAAAGATTCAGTAAAGGCGCTCGAATTAAAACAGTTGGAAGGTCCAATCAAAACCAAAGATGCAGAGATTACTAGAACACAACCGAGAATAGGATACAACAGATACAATCACAGATCAGATAAACAATAAGATTTAAATCTGTAAACGTCCTTTTAATTAGACATGTCTGCTTTTATATCACGTTTTGATACTCTTTTTAAAAACCTGTCTGTCTTAATGGCCCACTTTAATATATGCCTGTTTGCGTCATTATCACGTATTGTTGATTCTTAGTTTATAATCCTGTGTATGAGGTCAATACAAGGATTCATCGACTGAAAAACTAAATCAAAGCTAGCTTTATTCTCAATCGATATACTTCTTTCAGGTCGATATATCTTACATCGACTTCCTACTCATGATTTTTTTTGTATATTGTTGACTCTGTTTCATTATCACATTTTGTTAAATTTTGATTGGCCATTTTTAATCTATATATCACGTAATGCGGAGACTTTATTGACCTTTCAACTTCATTTTCGCGTATTGATTTGTTTATAGACCTTAAGGAATTGTGTTGCTATTGATGTCAAAATATATCTTAGATTTTCAAATTTATCGAGTGTTTAAAAAGTAACGCTTAGAGTTGCATCTAGTGGTTGAGGCTTACCAACGTCCATATTCAGGACAAGCAATATTTTTATGAGTTTGCCTTTATTGCACATTCAACTATAAAGTAACAAAGTAATTCTCTGACGTTAGAGTTGTTATAAACTTCCCACTGCTTGTGGAGTTTTATTTCCCGAGGGTATCACCAGCACAGTACTCAGCACTTCTGTGTTGACATGAATTATCATTGAAATGATCATAATTACAGATTAACTGTTCACAAACTTTGATTTTTTAATTACCAAGTCTTTTCTATCTCAGGAATAGATTAAGTTAGCTGTATTTACTAAACCGTTTTTGGAATTGTTGATCAACTAAATTCGACATCATATAAGACAATCAGAGTATGCGTCGAGCTGATGACGGTTATATATGGACTGATATGTATACAAAACCTAAAACATAACTACAAACAAATTTGAGTTTCCTTTTGATATATTACGCTGGTCAATGAATCGGACTAAATAATGTTGTTACATTGGAAATGTACCGAAAAATGAAAATCGTCTATTGGACAAAGATGAAGGTTAGTAGATGCAATATCATTATACATATTCTAGTTATTGTTGAAAAGGTATCCACTCATTAACGTTATCCGGCTTGGATTCCAATTTTTCATACGTTAGTATTGCGTAGGATGAATTTGTTCGTCCATATTTTTGTGCTGGAACGACACGATACATGAAAATGACCATCAGGTGCATTAGACATCGGACGTGTATATAACACTTTGTCGATATAGAAACATTAAGTATTTTATACTCTTGTGACCAACACTTGACCCGGTATATACGTTCAAGGCCATTTTATTTCTTATAGTATTTCTTCACTACAAGCAATGCCCCGATCAAGGACAAGCTATTGTCACGTTCACAAATAGCCATCGCTTTGTTTTTTATTGTGATGCTTCAATTAAATCTGAACTACAGATTTGTTGTTTACCTATCACTATATAGTGTTGTCTGTTTTTATTAACATATTATTAAAAAAAAAAGAATTGTTTAATTGAATCTGACGGACGCTAATTATCTGCAATAGTTAACTGCCTATATTATAAGGGACGATCAGTCCATTTCTTTTTCTTAGAGAGGGCTTTGACTAGTGAGAACAAAAATAATAACTTGCATACAAAAACTATCGATTCACTCACAGAAACAATTTTTCAGATTTTCGTAAACACATTGAAAGAATGCCAACTAAATAAATGAAACATTTCGTGTTGAAATGGACTGTCATAAAATGCTAAAAACATTATTAGTAACCAAAGAAACACATAAAAAAGTGAAAACAATGCATACTTATCAATTAGGCGCGGTTAAATGAATGATACGGCACCAGAAATGCATGCAACAATATTGACTAAGAAAACAAAAATAAGAACTAATTAACACAGACCTGTATGTGTGTTAAAGTACTTGAATTAAAAAGGATAATCTTAAAATATGACACTAATGCATTGTGTTAATGATCTAGGCCAAACAGTAGACTAATTTCGATTACTCGGTCAACAGATTTGTAAAACAACTTCGACTGCTAGCTTAACAGAACTGTAAACGAACTTCGACAATTAGGTCAACACAATTGCAAACTAACTTCGACAATTAGGTCAACACAATTGTAAACTAACTTCGACTACCAGGTCAACATAACTGTAAACGAACTTTGACTTCTAAGACAACATAACTGTGATAAAACATAATTGTGAACGAACTGTGGTACTGATTTTGGTAAAAATTGCAGGCCATAATTGTGCTTTAGTTGCTAGCATGTACATTAGTTCATCTATGATTGATAGTTGTCTCGTTTGCAAGCATACCACATCTCTGTTAAGTCCGATATGTCTCTTGCTCTCAACATTTTCAATGATTCGTCCGAACCGTCCTTATATTTGGCTCTGCATTTATACAAATCTTCACATACCTTTTAAGTCTGTCATGTGTGATTCCTAACTTTGACTCCCAGTACTAAACATCCCTTTTTCTAACTTTGACTCCCAGTACTAATATTTCTTTTTCGAACTTTGACTCCCAGTACTTAACATCCCTTTTTCTAACTTTGACTCCCAGTACTAAACATCCCTTTTTCTAACTTTGACTCCCAGTACTAAACATCCCTTTTTCTAACTTTGACACCCAGTACTTAAACATCCCTTTTTCTAACTCTGACTCCCCGTACTTAAATATCCCTTTTTCTAACTTTGACTCCCAGTACTTAAATATCCCTTTTTCTATCTTTGACTCCCAGTACTTAAACATCCCTTTTTCTATCTTTGACTCCCAGTACTTAAACATCCCTTTTTCTAACTTTGACTTCCAGTACTAAACATCCCTTTTTCTAACTTTGACTCCAAGTACTAAACATCCCTTTTTCTAACTTTGATTCCCAGGACTAAACATCCCTTTTTCTAACTTTGACACCCAGTACTTAAACATCCCTTTTTCTAACTCTGACTCCCAGTACTTAAATATCCCTTTTTCTAACTTTGACTCCCAGTACTTAAATATCCCTTTTTCTAACTTTGACTCCCAGTACTTAAATATCCCTTTTTCTAACTTTGACTCCCAGTACTTAAACATCCCTTTTTCTAACTTTGACTCCCAGTACTTAAACATCTCTTTTTCTAACTTTGACTCCCAGTACTTAAACATCTCTTTTTCTTACTTTGACTCCCAGTACTAAACATCCCTTTTTCTAACTTTGACTCCCAGTACTTAAACATCCCTTTTTCTAACTTTGACTCCCAGTACTTAAACATCTCTTTTTCTAACTTTGACTCCCAGTACTAAACATCCCTTTTTCTAACTTTGACTCCCAGTACTTAAACATCCCTTTTTCTAACTTTGACTCCCAGTACTTAAACATCTCTTTTTCTAACTTTGACTCCCAGTACTAAACATCCCTTTTTCTAACTTTGACTCCCAGTACTAAACATCCCTTTTTCTAACTTTGACTCCCAGTACTTAAACATCCCTTTTTCTAACTTTGATTCCCAGTACTAAACATCCCTTTTTCTAACTTTGACTCCCAGTACTAATATTTCTTTTTCGAACTTTGACTCCCAGTACTTAACATCCCTTTTTCTAACTTTGACTCCCAGTACTAAACATCCCTTTTTCTAACTTTGACTCCCAGTACTAAACATCCCTTTTTCTAACTTTGACACCCAGTACTTAAACATCCCTTTTTCTAACTCTGACTCCCCGTACTTAAATATCCCTTTTTCTAACTTTGACTCCCAGTACTTAAATATCCCTTTTTCTATCTTTGACTCCCAGTACTTAAACATCCCTTTTTCTATCTTTGACTCCCAGTACTTAAACATCCCTTTTTCTAACTTTGACTTCCAGTACTAAACATCCCTTTTTCTAACTTTGACTCCAAGTACTAAACATCCCTTTTTCTAACTTTGATTCCCAGGACTAAACATCCCTTTTTCTAACTTTGACACCCAGTACTTAAACATCCCTTTTTCTAACTCTGACTCCCAGTACTTAAATATCCCTTTTTCTAACTTTGACTCCCAGTACTTAAATATCCCTTTTTCTAACTTTGACTCCCAGTACTTAAATATCCCTTTTTCTAACTTTGACTCCCAGTACTTAAACATCCCTTTTTCTAACTTTGACTCCCAGTACTTAAACATCTCTTTTTCTAACTTTGACTCCCAGTACTTAAACATCTCTTTTTCTTACTTTGACTCCCAGTACTAAACATCCCTTTTTCTAACTTTGACTCCCAGTACTTAAACATCCCTTTTTCTAACTTTGACTCCCAGTACTTAAACATCTCTTTTTCTAACTTTGACTCCCAGTACTAAACATCCCTTTTTCTAACTTTGACTCCCAGTACTTAAACATCCCTTTTTCTAACTTTGACTCCCAGTACTTAAACATCTCTTTTTCTAACTTTGACTCCCAGTACTAAACATCCCTTTTTCTAACTTTGACTCCCAGTACTAAACATCCCTTTTTCTAACTTTGACTCCCAGTACTTAAACATCCCTTTTTCTAACTTTGATTCCCAGTACTAAACATCCCTTTTTCTAACTTTGACTCCCAGTACTAAACATCCCTTATTCTAACTTTGACTCCAAGTACTAAACATCCCTTTTTCTAACTTTGACTCCCAGTACTAAACATCCCTTTTTCTAACTTTGACTCCCAGTACTTAAACATCCCTTTTTCTAACTTTGATTCCCAGTACTAAACATCCCTTTTTCTAACTTTGACTCCCAGTACTAAACATCCCTTATTCTAACTTTGACTCCAAGTACTAAACATCCCTTTTTCTAACTTTGATTCCCAGTACTTAAACATCCCTTTTTCTAACTTTGATTCCCAGTACTTAAACATCCCTTTTTCTAACTCTGACTCCCAGTACTTAAACATCCCTTTTTCTAACTCTGACTCCCCGTACTTAAACATCCTTTTTTCTAACTTTGACTCCCAGTACTTAAATATCCCTTTTTCTAACTTTGACTCCCAGTACTTAAACATCCCTTTTTCTAACTTTGACTCCCAGTACTTGAACATCCCTTTTTCTAACTTTGACTCCCAGTACTTAAATATCCCTTTTTCTAACTTTGACTCCCAGTACTTAAACATCCCTTTTTCTAACTTTGACTCCCAGTACTTAAACATCCCTTTTTCTAACTTTGACTCCCAGTACTTAAACATCTCTTTTTCTAACTTTGACTCCCAGTACTAAACATCCCTTTTTCTAACTTTGACTCCCAGTACTTAAACATCCCTTTTTCTAACTTTGACTCCCAGTACTTAAACATCTTTTTTTCTAACTTTGACTCCCAGTACTAAACATCCCTTTTTCTAACTTTGACTCCCAGTACTAAACATCCCTTTTTCTAACTTTGACTCCCAGTACTAAACATCCCTTTTTCTAACTTTGACTCCCAGTACTTAAACATCCCTTTTTCTAACTTTGACTCCCAGTACTTAAACATCCCTTTTTCTAACTTTGACTCCCAGTACTTAAATATCTCTTTGGTTTTGTAGAATTGATCTTTCATAACGATCCAAAAAACTTATTCAACAAACTAAGGTGCATTTTGTAACATCAATGTCTGTCTGATTGTTATTTTGTAACATCAATGTCTGTCTGATTGTTATTTTGTAACATCAATGTCTGATTGTTATTTTGTAACATCAATGCTCGAGCATCAATGTCTGATTGTTATTTTCTCAGTTCTGTAAGAAATCATGGATTCATTTAAATTGTTCTAATTTCGTTTGTTACACAAGTGTCCAATGTTAGAAGGTAGGATTGAACGATTGTAAATATGATTGGGCTCGCTAAATGTGCCGGTCTTCATACCAGAAACCTGTGCTCTAGTAGTTGATAGTAGTTGCCATCTGACATGGTTTTTGTCAAAACTATAAGATGAAATCCTTCCACTTGTTTTTTTTTTTTATTATTATTGTTTAACATTTTGTTATCGCGTTGTCTTTTACACCTAACTACCTGGATTGTGTGTTTTTTATATTCATATTCATAACAATATGTGTATTGTTAAAGGAGTCGTGATTTGTGTGTTTTTTATATCGTTAAAGGAGTCGTGATTTGGACAGACGTTATAGATTTATTCTTATGATTTAATCCTTTGTAGATATTTGATTCAGTGGCAATCATAGCAAAGCAACAAAGTATGTTTTTGTTCTAATTGTCATCCTTTAAAGATAGGTGAAATAATTGTATATTCGTCTGACCGAATTTATATTACTACGACATCATGTTCGTGCGATAAAAAAGTAAAACATAAGCCATCAGTCATGCCGAATAACTGGGGTAATACGACTCTAAGTAGCGATATACAATGGGCGTAATTCACCTTGAAAAAGTTTAAATGTGGTCCACATTTAATGAATTAAATCGCTGAAATATAAAGTAAAGTTCAAGAACAAGTTGACACACATTTTTCTGAATGTACAAAAATTCCGAGGTCAACACTGATCAGGTATACAGAGATTGGCTAATTATAGAACAAAACTAGGTCAAGTTTTCTAAATAATTGCGTACACAAAGCATTGGCAATGGATCTTTGCTAGACATAACAGATCGTTGGAAATTTTTCAGTTTCCTTGAATTAATATTCTCAATAAAGGATGATTTTCATAATTATAATTATCAATTGAGATGAAAAGTTCGTTTAAATGTAGGACGTTTTACTATGCTGAGCTCCGTGCTGAGTTGTAATCTCACGTTAATGTAAATATAAGAAGACTGAGAACTTTTATGGGTCCCTGCAAGGTCATTAAACTAAAAAAGAATTTGGTATTAATACGTTGAACTTATTTTTACTTGTACTTGTGTTTTGTTTCACCTACAATGATAATTCTTAATATTGATCTATGAATGAAAACAAAATTCTTAAGATATTAATGTAAAAAGAACTCTGTAATGTGGCTTTAAAAGAAATTGTTCAGGAGATTTCAAATGTATTGGTGTTTTCGCGTACTACTTCACTTTAGTCTGCATGCCATTTCGAAATGGACTTCCGAAGGAAAAAGGCACAAAATCCTGTAAATTTTGTGATTGACTTGAGAATAAAAAAAAACTCAAATTTATTTCTGTAATGGACTTTCGAAAGAATTTCAGTAAAGAACTTTCAAAGAAAGATTTTTTTTTATTTTAAAGATTTGAAAAAAAATATTGAATCTCACATTTTAATGATTTAAAATATTCTGTTAAAAATGTAAATGTTATAGAGATTACGTATCTATATAGACCTTGGGGATTTTATTACATTTGTCAAGGTGGATTACTTGTGCACAGATAAATAATATGTACGTAACATAAAATATCTGTGACACAATCTACGCAAATTGCATTGTCCAAGGTTAGTGTTATTACACTGTTGTCGCTAGGGAAAAAAATAGAAAAATAAAAATAGTTATTGTTGGTGTCGAAGATTTATTTTATAAATTGTACTAACCATGGTCGACTCCAATGCAATTTGAACGGAAAGATCGATTCCGATTCTGTTCTTTTGTCTGTTATGCTGGTGTAGAGCTCTACATGAATGCTAAACTTATAAAATTGTGATTTTCTTTGTTTTTATTTTAATAAACAAGACAGCGTAATCGCGTCAAAATGCTAATTAGACGAAAAAATGAAAATGACACTTTATAAATTTCGTGTTCCCAAAATACCGTCTTTTTTTAGATTTCATGAGGCCAAATATTTAAAAAGCCAGAGATGAAATATATGTAAAACCGTCAGTAGGGTCTAAATATCTGACCAAAACCGATTTGAAAGGAATAACCAAATGCACCTAAGGTTAGCTTTATCTCAGGGATAATGAATCTTCGTTTCTTAGAAATTTCTAAATTTATCAACATAAGCACGCCTGCAGGTGCGGGATTTTCTCGCTGCATTGAAAACCCATTTGTGTCCTTCGGTTTTTTCTGCTCTTTGATCGTCTCTTTGATTCATTCCCAATTTCCATTCTCAATTTGATGTAATTTTTTTTTTGAATGATGTTATAAATCATGTCAGTACGGAAGGACTTACTACTTATTTGATGATTGGGGACAACAGTCCACCAGCAGTTATATCGACCTAATTATAGTCGAGATAACGGACACTTCTCACATTTCGTGATTCTTATGACCTTAATTCATTTTATTTTCACATTTAACACTATATTTTCACACTTTCATAAAAGCACTTGATTAACATATTAAAATGTTAATTATTCAAAGTATAGTGGTAATAAGTGTTAATAATTATTAACATTTATCTTCCTGGAAATAACCAGTTCGCGCTTTTACAGGAAGTAATGTATCTGTGACATGTATTACATGACAAACAAGTGAAACTGCGAGCTACTGCTCACTGATGATACCCCCGCCGCAAGTGGATAATATTAATAGTGTAAAAATATGCAAGTGTTCGGTAAACAGGAAGTTGTCGAGTGATGAATCTGAAAACGCATCACACGGCATAGCTGACTTATATAAATCCTGAAACCAAATTTCAGAAATCCTTGTATTGTAGTTCCTGAGAAAAATGTGACGAAAATTTTCAACTTGGCTATCATGTGTAAAATCATACAAGTGTTCGGTAAACAGGAAGTTGTCGAGTGATGAATCTGAAAACGCATCACACGGTATAGCTGACTTATATAAATCCTGAAACCAAATTTCAGAAATCCTTGTATTGTAGTTCCTGAGAAAAATGTGACGAAAATTTTCAACTTGGCTATAATGTGTAAAATCAGACAAGTGTTCGGTAAACAGGAAGTTGTCAAGTGATGAATCTGAAAACGCATCACACGGTATGGCTGACATATATAAATGTTGATACCAAATTACAGAAAGGGTGGATGTGTAGTTCCTGAGAAAAATGTGACGAAAGTTTCATGGGACGGACTGACTGACGGACGGACTGACGGACTGATGGACGGACGGACTGACGGACAGACAGAGGTAAAACAGTATACCCCCCCTTTTTTAAAGCGGGGGTATAAAAAATAGGTATTAAAGAGCGGCAAAGTCCTAAAATGTCCATCACCTGTTTTTTTTTTTTATTAAGAGACATTCCCTGTTTCTTTGTTTTACTTTAATCAGTTGAAATTTGGAAATAACCTTTGACAATAACGATCATGGCGGAGCATCGATATATTTCATTAGAAAGGAATAAGGGAATATATGTCTCATTTTGTTCCCTGAATGGATAAACATATTAAAAATTCCGGCTACTAATTAGTTTGAAATACTGGTACCAAAAATAAAAGCGGTTAAAATAGAATGATGAATTGAACATCTTTTTTTATTTTCAATTCTATGGAAATGTGGATATCAATGTTTGCACTGATTTAATGCAAACCCCTAAATGGAAAAAAAAAACATTATTTAATCTAATGAATCAACTTTTCAAATCTCTACAAAAGAAGAATGTTGAGGCTAGAGCCAATATAAGCGGCATTTTAACATTTAGCATCACGCTTAAATTTAACGAGTACGTTTGAGACGTTCTCTGGGATACAGTCAAAATCTACAAAATGTACATTTTTTATTATTATTTTTTTTTTCATTAGTATTATTTTAAATGCCATGCTCAACATCAAAGTCTATTTAATCATTTGTTTAACATTAAGTATAAATTTTGATAGCAGTCAACATTTTTTTAACATGAATTATTTTAAAAATAGGATACATACATGTATACCGTTGCAATATACTCATTGGGCGTAGGTCTTTATACTGTAAGCTGGGAGGTTTAGATGAATTGTGGCGTTAACGTTGGTAGTAAAGATTTGTAGTTTCATCAACGACGGCCTGTGTTTCATTTCGGACATTTCCTCCAATATTCCCATTGTGTGTGTTATTGATGATATTATGTTCCTTATATACCAACTTTCAAACATACCAAGGCACAACAAAACAGGAAATTGTTGGGCAATGCGAACTCTTACATGTACGGGTTCGTATCGGACCAGGGACTGACTTGATAATGCGGACTCTTACATCTAGTAAGACGTATCGGACCAGGGACTGACTTGATAATGCGGACTCTTACATTAAGTAAGACGTATCGGATCATGCAGGCACTGACTGGGCAATGCGGACGTTTTCGTGTATCAAGGCGTAGAAGAAAAGCGAGTGACTCTAGGATATACATATTCTTACATAAACCAAGACATATCAAAGCAGGGATTTTTTCGAATGGTCAATCAAACTCTTACATCTGAACAGAGAGTGACTGCATGGGCAATATGAAGCCGAAGCAAAACAGAGGCAAGTAATACGACTTATATCAAAATGGTAGTATTATTAGTTGCTTCGGAAGGTTTAGTACATTTGTCTATATTATATGTAATTGACAATCACCGAGGGCATCATCCGCACAGTATCAGACATTGACCGTAATTATATGACGTACGTACTAACTACGAATATTCAGCAATTAATTTTCCAAAACTATGGCGTCACATTATATAAGTCTATTCTTATCAATTATTACTTATATAAATTGTGGGAATACCAACAATCTGCAATCTACATCTGAATCTGAAATTCTAAGTGATCTGATTATTTAACATTGTATTAGTAATTATTTGTTTTATACATGTCGCTGTTAGAGTTAATCTTTACTTATGTTATTTTAAAGTATTACAAAAATCGGTCAAAATATTATCTATTTATGTAAAAATGTCGTTTTAATTAAACAAAATTTCTTAAAAGATATATAAAATCGATACTACTTGATAAAAGTCGCAATTGATATAGAAACACATTTGTTTGAAATAATCAAACATTAATTTTGTTGATTTTTTTTTCTCGAAAATAAAGATCTCCACAGTCGAATCATAGACTTCCGGTGCTAAGTTAACTTTCTGGTTTGACAAATTGTCTCCATTGTTAAAATATATGCACATATGTTATTTTAGTAAACCGAATCGTGCTCCAGTGGTTTCCCTATGATCTTTCCTACAATTTAAATTATTAATATATTTAACCAAATATCCGGTTTAATTTTCTATGTAAACTATTGATTCTACGATTCTTCAAGGCTCCAATAACATGGAAAAATATTTCCGACTTCAGAAATGCTTCACGGTGGCGGTTCTTTTACGTAGGATAACAAATTTATGCCAGAAAAAAACTAAACCGACTCTTTTTCCAATAAACAATTTATCTGATTCAAGGTCATTTTAAGCATGTAAACATAACCCTGTTCGTTTGTCCAAGGTTATATTCATCGAACGTAAACACAAATGACGTACGAATGTTTATTATTGAATGGCTTTTTTACGAAATAATAGTCAAGTGGTTGTCTTCAAGTTTCGATCTAATTTTTTAGTTGTTAAAGACAATTAGATCCCCCTTTTAGTGGATAGAAATATTTAAAAGTTTATTTTGGTTTGAATCCATTAAAAGTAAGCATACAATGTACATGCATTCACAAATGGTAACCCAGGGGCGGATTTAGGCGGGGGCGTGGCGGGCGTGCGCCCCCCCCCCCCCCTAAAATTTGCAAAGCATGGGTTGTCCCCAGCTCAATAAAGTATCTGAACAGACGACGAAACATAATGTCGTCGCATTGCAATCTGTTTTATCATTCAAAGAAGTATATAAAACAGTAAGTTTAACAGAACCAATGTGATTACTAATATACTGACCTACGGTTTATCTATAAGTTCTATCATAAATATGGTATACTTCAACGAAAGGTGTCAAACGCGGTACTGCGTTTGATGACACATATCATAGGCTTTAATTGGCAGTTAAAGTAAAACAATTTATAAATTATAAACCATTTTTTTGATAATGGAAACTCCAAACACCACTAACTCACTTTCCAACGAAGTAGGCGAAAGTGCCCTACCCGCGGTTGGGTTGGGTATTTCATCATTGCACAGCGAAGAAAACAGTCAAGGTAACTGGTTAAATTCTTTCTTAATGAAAGATAGAAATACTGGTTCAAGCGAAAGGTTAGTTTTTATTAATTTGTATCAATATTTAATATATCTGTATCAATATATGTTTCTCACTTAATTGCAACCTGTAAAGTTTGCCGAAGCATGCATAAACGATCAAGGCTCCAACTAGTATTTCCGTATTACATATAGGATCCCATGAAAATAAAGATCTCATTTTGAATTTAGTGGTTTGCTGTAAAAAATGTACATAAAAAGTTTGGCACGACCTCCGAAAACAACAAAAAATAATAATAATAAAAAATTGTGAAAAGACAATGAAAAATCGCTGGCAAAAGTAGACCGTTTTTTTTTAAATCTAATATTGGTCAGTTGAGCTATTGTTAAGTCAATGAATTGAAACTCGCACATTTCTTGTTAATTATGGTTATTGTAGATTGACAGGGGTGGATTTATGCGGTTTTAGCTTGAAACTTTAATTTCTCGCTTATTTTAACACAAAATATTCGCCACGTTTTGCTTGCCATGCAAGATATCTACATTGCACCCTCTTTAGAAGAATATTCCAATAATTTCGATAATTATACCTCAAAAAAATTTTCGCCTAGCTCCGCTCGGCGAAATTTTAACATTGCGCCCCCCTAATCTGAAATCCTGGATCCGCCCCTGTGGTAGATAAATGATGTAATAAATAAGCTCAATTATCTGTTCTGTTTATAAAAATTAAATTTGTTTGAGAAGACTTTTTATGGTAGGATGCGGACTTTCGTCATTTTGAATTGTAAAATAGCAAAAAACATAATAGATCTTCAACTTTTATGACAAATACAATTTTTTTTAGACATTGAATTCCATTTTATATTTTTTTAAATGCGGTGGCTTGTGTAATTTCGTAATGCTACTGGCTTTCCTGGAGCTTCGCTGCCATGTTTTGGCATTATTTACGGCTTCAGTATTCACAGGTGAAAATAAAAACTGTAGCTTTGAAACAAAGCTGAACATTCACAAACATGTTTAACCTCACCACACTCTGTATGTGCCTATATATCCTATACCAGCAGCCTGCTTTAAGTGGTTCTCGTTGGTTTAGCTGTCATATTTGTGTTTTCGTTTATTGTCTGTAGAATAGTTCGGACCGCTCCCATAATAAAATCAACGATACCAATGTTGTTGCACCAGATGCGCATTTCGACAATACATGTCTCTTCAGTGATGCTCGTGGCCAAAATATTTGAAATCCAAAGCATATATAAAAGATGAAGAGCTATAATCCAAAAGGTCCAAAAAGTATAGCCAAATTCGTGAAAGGAATCAGAGCTTTGCATGAGGGAGATACATTCCTTAATTTATAATAATTTCTAATATTTTGTAACAGCAAATTTTAATAACACAAAAAATCCGTATTTTCATGCCAGCACCGAAGTACTGGCTACTGGGCTGGTGATACCCTCGGGGACTAATAGTCCACCAGCAGAGGCATCGACCCAGTGGTAGTAATAAAATCAACGGTACCAATGTTGTTGCACCAGATGCGCATTTCGACAATACATGTCTCTTCAGTGATGCTCGTGGCCAAAATATTTGAAATCCAAAGCATATATAAAAGATGAAGAGCTATAATCCAAAAGGTCCAAAAAGTATAGCCAAATTCGTGAAAGGAATCAGAGCTTTGCATGAGGGAGATACATTCCTTAATTTATAATAATTTCTAATATTTTGTAACAGCAAATTTTAATAACACAAAAAATCCGTATTTTCATGCCAGCACCGAAGTACTGGCTACTGGGCTGGTGATACCCTCGGGGACTAATAGTCCACCAGCAGAGGCATCGACCCAGTGGTAGTAATAAAATCAACGGTACCAATGTTGTTGCACCAGATGCGCATTTCGACAATACATGTCTCTTCAGTGATGCTCGTGGCCAAAATATTTGAAATCCAAAGCATATATAAAAGATGAAGAGCTATAATCCAAAAGGTCCAAAAAGTATAGCCAAATTCGTGAAAGGAATCAGAGCTTTGCATAACAGTTACAACATAAGAACAAATTGTACAATATAGTTATGTATACAGAAATGATTCGACTCATCAGCTATATATACAACTACAATAACCTCACCAATATACATCTTATGTTAAGAAAAAAAAGGAAACTTCCTGTTAATATGTTTTACGTATCTTCTTCTTCTTCTTCTTCTTCTTCTTCTTCTTCTTCTTCTTCTTCTTCTTCTTCTTCTTCTTCTTCTTCTTCTTCTTCTTCTTCTTCTTCTTCTTCTTCTTCTTCTTCTTCTTCTTCTTCTTCTTCTTCTTCTTCTTCTTCTTCTTCTTCTTCTTCTTCTTCTTCTTCTTCTTCTTCTTCTTCTTCTTCTTCTTCTTCTTCTTCTTCTTCTTCTTCTTCTTCTTCTTCTTCTTCTTCTTCTTCTTCTTCTTCTTCTTCTTCTTCTTCTTCTTCTTCTTCTTCTTCTTCTTCTTCTTCTTCTTCTTCTTCTTCTTCTTCTTCTTCTTCTTCTTCTTCTTCTTCTTCTTCTTCTTCTTCTTCTTCTTCTTCTTCTTCTTCTTCTTCTTCTTCTTCTTCTTCTTCTTCTTCTTCTTCTTCTTCTTCTTCTTCTTCTTCTCTTTGTCATTAACACATTTTCTTTATCAAAACTACACGACGTAAAAACTGTAAAACTTAATTTTTAATATCAAATCAAATGTAGCTACATGTACATGTATCACATATTTTGTATTGATATGTACGTTTATGTATGGCCAATAATAGCCGGAAGTCCCCCTGGCTTGGTATGGGAGTTTAGGGCTGATACCAGCGCCAATATGGAAAATACCATGTAATAAACTATAAGTATTATCATGTTTTGAAATGACAATCTATAAGACTGACTGAAAATATCAATGATCATAATGTATATTATATTATGTCAATTCAGGTTACACTTAAATTTAATAAATTATTTATTCATTCATTTATTCATATAGTTTTACATGATCGAAATATCTCCAGAAAATTTTATATACCTTTTTTTTACGGAATCATCTTGCACTATGAAAGTAATCTATATACGTCACTAAATTCCACATGCTTAATACACGGAACAAGTACTTTATTGAAGTAATGCACTATTACATAATGTTTATCCCAACGGGGTTGATGACATACATGAAACTTAAATAACACATAACCTAATATATCACAACAAGAAGGTCCTAAGTACACAGATGCACCCCGTCCGCACTATCATTTTCCATGTGCATTGGACCGTGAAAATGGATTAAATCTCTAATTTGGCATTAAACTTAGAAGGATCATATCAAAAGGAACAATGTGTACGATGTTTCAAGTTGATTGGACTTCAACTTCATCAAAAACTACCTCGACGAAAAACTTTAACCTGAAGCGGGATAAACGGACAAACGAACGGAGGGACGCACATACCAGAAAACATAATCCCCATAAATGGGACACAACAATAATTTAAAAAAAGATATTGATTCATATACAACATATCATGCAGTTGACTTGTTGAATCCACTGTTCTAAGTGAATACGACTTTTTAATAAAAGGGGCCGCATACTGCATTACTGACGGAGATAAAATACAGTAAATTAATTTATCCAATTCATTCATCTCATATGATTTGAATAGATATTTCTACATAAATGATGATATACATAAACAAACGGTCATTTCATAACTGGATCATTGTAGGTGGTGGAACAAACATTTGAAAACTGTTGTAACAGAACAGCAATTATGTTAAACATTCAAAAACTGTAACAACCTTTAAATAGGCGTAAATAACATGTTACAACTGACAACACTAGAGCAAAACACAGTGTAGCAAACATTTTAAGACTGCGTCAGTATCATAGAAGTTGACTCAAATAATTCAAAACTGTCCTAAAGCTTAACATTAAAATGTTATAGTACGAACATCATGATATTGCAACATCTTTTTGTAAGACTGCAACAAATAGTTTTTGACTGACAACGCTAACAACCACTGCAATAGTACTCACATGACTGTGGGTAGCATTTTGTACTCACAACTGCTAAAAGTGTTGAGACAGACATTACCAAATCAACTGTCACAACTTTTACAGTCATTATCAGTACATTTTACAGACAGTCATTTTCAGTCCTCCAGAAAAAAAGACAATTTTATAATAAGACTGTTACTGGTATAAACAGTAACAAGACAGTTGCTTTTTCCAATATTTATGTATATACGTAGCGTAGGAATGGGTACATGAGATCGCCCCTAGGGTTTTTCCAATATTTATGTATATACGTAGGGTAGGAATGGGTACATGAGATCGCCCCTAGGTTTTTCCAATATTTATGTATATACGTAGGGTAGGAATGGGTACATGAGATCGCCCCTAGGTTTTTCCTATATTTATGTATATACGTAGGGTAGGAATGGGTACATGAGATCGCCCCTAGGTTTTTCCAATATTTATGTATATACGTAGGGTAGGAATGGGTACATGAGATCGCCCCTAGGGTTTTTCCAATATTTATGTATATACGTAGGGTAGGAATGGGTACATGAGATCGCCCCTAGGTTTTTCCAATATTTATGTATATACGTAGGGTAGGAATAGGTACATGAGATCGCCCCTAGGTTTTTCCAATATTTATGTATATTTGTAGGGTAGGAATGGGTACATGAGATCGCCCCTAGGTTTTTCCAATATTCATGTATATACGTAGGGTAGGAATGGGTACATGAGATCGCCCCTAGGTTTTTTCCAATATTTATGTATATACGTAGTGTAGGAATGGGTACATGAGATCGCCCTTAGGTTTTTCCAATATTTATGTATATATACGTAGGGTAGGAATGGATACATGAGATCGCCCCTAGGTTTTTCCAATATTTATGTATATACGTAGGGTAGGAATGGGTACATGAGATCGCCCCTAGGTTTTTCCAATATTTATGTATATACGTAGGGTAGGAATGGGTACATGAGATCGCCCCTAGGTTTTTCCAATATTTATGTATATACGTAGCGTAGGAATGGGTACATGAGATCGCCCCTAGGTTTTTCCAATATTTATTTATATACGTAGGGTAGGAATGGATACATGAGATCGCCCCTAGGTTTTTCTTTTGTGGATTTTGTGTGGAAAAGAGAAAACTGATGGCTAATTTATGTACAAAACATCAACGAAAAACAAATATATGTAACAAATTAACAAACAACATCCACTGAATTTCAGACTTTTGACACACAGAGGACGTAGCCGGGTACTTGTACATGTATATCCCAACCACAAAAAGACTAATTACTGATCTAAATGTACTGGCAGTTACTGACAACTAATAAAAAAAGTCTTGCATATCTCTGAATCCAATTATCTTTTCTTTTTCTTTCTTAATTCTGTTTATTCTTTTTTTATGAAAAGGGGTGGGGGGAGCATTATTTAATGATTGCCATACAGAGTTGGATAAGGCTCATTCTTAAAATCTGTAAATTGACTTGATAGTTGTATACAATATAAAAAAGAAGATGTGACGACATTACAGTCTGCAGTTCAAGTTTTTAAATATTTATTAGATTCATTAACTATCCTGGGTTTTTACCAAACTTGGACAGAAGCTGCTCACACTATAAAGATAGAATCAAGTGGATTTTTTAATTATTTTCCCCTCATTTTTCTTGAGCCTGCAATTAACAGCAAAAGTAGACGAAAGAAACACTGTGTTTCGCCGAACCCTTACATATTTTATACAATACTATATATATACATAAAGGAGACAGCAACCTATAAACAAATTATTTTTTTAATACTATATATACATAAATCAAACAGCAACCTATCAGCAAATTATTTTTTGAAGGTTTTATGTTTTCCTGGTATATATAAGCTCCCCGCCCCCTTTTATAGAAAAAGATCAGTGATTGACTTTCAAACCTTCCATTATTTTATTATCAGTCTTAGAAAACATTTCAAATGTCTGTATTTGGTCTGTCGTACATGTAACTGCAAGTAACACACTTGTGTTCATTCATTTTATGCAGGTCTACTATGACTTTAGTCCTAATAATTATGCCGTTTTAGTACGGCTTTTTGATATTTTTTTTTTGGACGCCTTCCTTCAACGTAGGAAGGCGTAACAGCAAAATAAAAAATAGCCTTTCTAGACGGCATAATTATTTGGACTACTATGACTTCTAAACATTTTATAGCCTCGAAGTTAAAATATCGTTTAAACCGGTCTATTTAGATCGAGCTTCAATAAAAAATAATCCTAACCAAATTATAAACACAAATGATGCTTACCCTGCTTTAATTTAAGAACCAAATATGCCTTACGAATAATGAAATATATGATTTTGTAATGTAGATACCTCTAATTTCCGTCATTTTCCTATGGCTATGTTCTAGATGCATACTTGGGCTGGCTCCCTGCAGGAAGGGCAGAAGTCTGTTCCTGCCGTCTTGTCATAATTAAACAAAGTCATAACATTTGCTTTCAGTCTTATTCTGATTTGGTGTGAATGGCATGAACAAGGCAATCCTTGCATCAATAACAAATTGATCAAAATCAAAGTGTTTGGGGTCATAATCTGGAATGCTCCGTTGAACGAAATTTAATTTGCTTCTTCACCTTTCGTGTCCAAATCTTTCGTCTTTGTTGGTCTTTCGGAAATGTAAACAAACATAATCCCTGACCTGATCAAGTATTACAGTTGTATGCAACACAAAACACCATAGCCGGTTAACGTTATTTACAATTTTACGTTCTAACACATGTATTCGATACCAATGTAACAAAGGACTCATATGACGTCACAGCGAGAAGGAAATAAAGGGAGATAAACAAGGTTGGTATTTCCCGTATTTTTCGACACCAATATTTACCTGTTATTTTTAGTACCAACAAGGTTTGGAATTATTGTATAAATATAAATTTCAACATTTTAAACATAAATTCTTGCGATTTACACCTTTTCCTAAAAAAAAATTTCTACCTTTGCATTTCACCTTTAAAGATGTACTTAGGTGAGGTTTAGGAATTTGTGTCAAATGTTCGGACTCCTTGGTGTTTTTCCATACAATACAATGTAAAATATTTTGCCCCATAACACCCATTGATTTTTTCATATAAAACTTAATAGCTCATGAAAGGTCATTTACCAAAATTTTAGAAGATTCTTGATTTTCTTTCTTTTGTTTTGAGACCCAAATAAAACCAATGCAAATATAAGGTAAAAGTCCAAGTCAGTCTTTTCCCACCATATTTCAAATTTCAAATATCTCGAAAAGGAGGTCCATGACCTATCAATATTTTTAGCTTATTTTTATCCTTAACTGATGCTCTACCAGCTTATAGTATCAATTTTAATTTCTTAATTTCTTAATTTTTACCTAATCTCACCTAAGTACATCCTTAAGTCTTTTATTGCTTTTCTATGTTGTAATTAGCAGACTGTTGTTTGTATTTTGACATTTTTTTCGCCTGCAAAAGCATTTGTCTTCGACATATGACTTTGAATACCTTTTATTTTGGTATCCGCTCAAAAACAGAGAGATGATTGTTTTTGGGGGAGGTAAATCCAGTGTGTTAGCTAGTAGGATAACCTTGAATGTTCGACCATTAATAAGAAGAAATGAAAAGATTTATTGAAGGTCTTTATAACGTAATGGTATTGGGAATTTGAAAAATGGAAGTCATGTAATCATGTGTGAGATGTTACATAACTCACTAAGAATGAAGTCTGCATGGAGTCAAGGTTGTTTACACCAAAGGGGTGGAAACAATTGTATAGTAATTACAGTAATTACATCAATAAGTACATGTATGACGCACGAGACATACGTACAAGAATTTACTATTGTATGGAGAACTGCCAGGGATAATGTATTTATCAAAGTTCACAACAAGTATGTTCGCAAATAACCAAAATGCGGTGTAATAATTAACTTGTATTGTAACAGTATGGAAAAGTATGATGGTTATTAAGTTCGATACCATCAATCAATGACTGTGTCACGTGACTCTGTAATTGTAATTTATTTTCTTAAAGTACATTCTTAGAGAATATTGAATTAAAAAACTATCCTTGAAACTTACAAACATGTAATGAACAATTTAACTAAGTATGTTAAATATAAAACCATATATTTGTCGTTTCGTGTTATGTTAGTGTTATTTCATTTCATAGCTTTTAATTAATTGTAATTATTTTTATTTATTGATTTGATTATTGATTTGTTCTTTTCATTCTTTTTTGTGTTCGACTATTTATACAATTCATTAAATAGACTTAGTCACCCTCAAAGTTGACTAATAATGGTTTACTTTTACAGAATTTGACTTGGATGGAGAGTCTAATTGGCACTCATACCACATCTTCCTATATCTACTTAGAGGAATTGTAGCTATTGTGTAGGTCATGCTTATATATATCCTCACGTTTTCATTTATTTATACGTAAATACATCATCGGCTCTTTATATTTTTAGTTCTTTTTTTGCTCCCAAAGAAAAAGAACAAAATAATATGTACATATTCGTCAATGAGATAGCAACACAAATGAAATTAAGGATATGCCCTATTAAAGGTTTTATTGACATCTATATGTCTACGACAATTTTTCTCATTTTTTTTTACTGTTGTCATTTACATTTAGTGGAAAATGAATATTTCGTGAAAATGTAAAGTTGTATGCCTTCAGTTAATTTAACAACACCAAGCTACGTGTATTATTACTTTAAGTCGGTACGGCCTTCAATAATGAGCAAATCCCATACTACAAAGTCACCAAGACATTTTGAATAGAATCCGATATGGTAATGTAAAACAATTCAAACGATTAAACGAATGACATAAATCATATAAAAAACAATATAAAAAAAAAATGATATACAAAAAAGGACAGCCACTGAATTACAGGTTCTAGTCTTGGGGTATCGGGGTTAAACATGTTTGCCGGCACCAAAAATTCCCCTAACCTATGACAGGTTTGTAACAATACATCCTGTCATTATGTTAATTCATATTAAAAAAGACTTTAAGACCTTACATACATGTACGTTTGAACATATTAATTATAATTTAATCAAAATTCAGTTTGATCTATTTGTTGTTTAAAAACACATGTTTTTTATTCTTTTAATTTTAACTGAAATAATAACGAATTAATTTAAATCGGATGTTCACGGACAATTAAAGTCATTATTAAAATCTCAAACTACTGTTTTTGTCTATTTTTCGATAATTTTAATGACAACGTGTATCATCGAAAATATGACATTAATAACTTTATTTGTAAAGTTTGCAGCTAAGAAAACAAAAATAAACTGTTGTCTTTCGGTCTGCTGGTTCCAACTGTTTACGAAGAAACATTGTGAAATGATGTATAGGAATATAAAAGGCATGCACTGTATAGAATAGTAGTCTCTGTCCTTGGATTTCTACCAACAGATAAACATATCTGATTTTATAATGATCAATTCAACATGTTACATGACGATTTGGATGTCGTCTGAATCCTAAAACCGATATATCAAGTACATGCGTTCTTGAATTATATCCAGCCTAGTGTCACGAAATGAAATTGTATACATATTGTGTTTTATCTTTCTCAATCCTGAAATAAGGTTAAATTCCTGCAAGACCCCTTTCTAAATGATTGAAAGTTAAGAACGTATTTATATAATGTTGATAAATTATATATATCCCATTGGTTTAACGCCCACTGAGGATTTATTTGAATAAAGATGTTAACCAGTAGTAAAAAGCCATTACTTATGGTTTAATATTATCTGTATTTAAATATACATTTGATAAATTGAGATTAACTGAAAATAGTTGAATATGAATAATAATAAAAGAAAACATAATGTATACAAGTTCTTCAACTTCCTGTTTGATTTGGTTATTCAACTGTTTTCTATAGTTTGGGTGATTATGATGTGATAGTTTCCTTTTACTTTAGTTAGACCGAGCCCCCAATAGCTGATGATGGTATCAAATTTGAAGGACAAATACCGCACTCAAACAAAATATCACACGAATAGCACATTTTCCCTTTCATTTTGACCGCTTGCAAAAATTCGTCTGCGTCATAGTTCTGCAATGAATTACATTTTTATTTCCGCTGAAAAAATATTACTAGTGATTCAACGTTTA
Source organism: Mytilus galloprovincialis (assembly GCF_965363235.1). Classification (NCBI taxonomy): domain Eukaryota; kingdom Metazoa; phylum Mollusca; class Bivalvia; order Mytilida; family Mytilidae; genus Mytilus; species Mytilus galloprovincialis. The sequence continues at coordinate 60,444,373 of NC_134850.1, read as the reverse complement.
AAGATAATTTTCGATTTTTATGAAGTAATTTGAATATGTACAAGAAGATAAGTGTATAAATAAATAAAAAGAATAACACAAATTACAATATGGACCGCCGTGACCAACAACTAACACTACAAAATCTTTATGTTTTCTATCTCTCAGAAACCAGATGAATGCACTATTAGAGCTGGAACTACTTTCCTTTCGGAAGGTCGTCGCCATGATGCATTCTACCTTTAATGCTGCGTTTCCCTCAGCAGTATAGCGATTTGAAATTGGTAAACAGTTTTTTTTTATATATACATATACTTATTGGGTGTCTATAGTGTTTATATTTTATTTGAATATTTGGCCTTTGTTTTTGGTATTTTTTTTTCTGTTCTTTTTTGTGTGCTCTACAACGTTTCATATTTACAGCTTTTAAAACGTTTAGTCTTGAGTAAAGGAAAAGATTACATGTACCTTTTTATCTACATGCCTGATCTGGGTAAATTACTACTCGTAATACATGCAGTTGTATTAACATGGCCTCCAATTGTTGTTAAAGGTCTTGTTATATTTCCCTTTTATCTATAAGCTAAGATCTTGGTAATCTACAATTCCTTAACCTAGTAATATTAGGACTTTAATTGTGGATGACCCCTGTTAACCTCTGAATGTTCTGTGTTGTTAGATTCCTGTCTTACTGTTGTTCACCTTGAATACCTCTCGCGGAAGATAGAATAAGGAATAACGGGCAAAACAAAATAGCGAAGATGCGACAAGAAATGATCAGACATTAAATAGTAGAGGAAATGGGCCTATTTCCTCAAACCCAGGCCTTCATACATGTACATGTATGCAGAATCTAACCACGTCATGTGTAAGTATCACGAAGTATAGGTCCTACCACTTCACGTCAACAATTAAATCGATATTGTGATAGTAGGATTGGTCTGTATAAACGATTCTACGAAAACCAACCTACAGTCAATGATCTGCACTTCAGAATGCATAAAAACAAATTACATTGTTTGTTTTTAGCAACAAGTACGTCTGACCTTCGCTGACCTTCACGCTTGTACGGAATCATTAACTTGTTTTTCTCAATAATTATCCAATATTTGGTCGGAACGTGTGGGAGGAATTTAACATGTTTGTAAAGTCATATTTTATAAGCCTGTAATGCATCATATAATATAAGACATCGGTTGACAAATTAACTTTATATCTGAAAATATATTCACTAAAGTACAAAAAATGTATTTTTAAGTTATAAGTCAATAAAAGTTGGAGCATATTGCATCCATCTATGTCATTCACATTGGTGACGGCTGTAAATAAGTTTATAGAACTTTAAATGAATGTACGTATATTTAATCGAATATAACCTTCTCATTTGGTATTATATAATAAGATAATATATCATCTATTTCCAATAGAGGACCCGTGACGGTTAAAATCAGAATAACATACAAATTGCATCATAGAACTAATTTAGTTACAATCTGAAAAACAGCACGAGTTAATTATAAATCATATAGTTTTATACTATTATTATGCTTATAAAATGTGAACTCCAGACGGATCGTATTTGGGAATGCCATTAATACTTTTTTTGTGGTTAAACATAATAAACATGCATTACTTTTAATTTATGTTAAAAAAACAAAACAAGTAGAATTTGAAATAGTACTTTTATTGTTGACAAATTGTTCAGTTAAGTTCATACATTAACCAATCAGAATGAACGAACTGTTACAGTAGATTAACAAATTGTTTATTAGTGACACATCAAAACTTATCTTTATATACGTAGTATCAAGGTGGCAATAAAAAAACATAAGTTGGAGAAGAACAGACACAAAATGAAGAAAATAAATGAATGAAAAACGGCAGTCGACACAAGAACTCCATAGATTGAGTAAAGCTAATCCAACTGAAAGCAGGAATGAACTCCGTCTTTCCTCGAGAGTATGTACACGTTTACCCGTCCCAGTGTATCCCAAACTTTGTCTGACCGACAAAATGTCAAAAAAACATATTTCGCTCAGACAGAACTTTTAAGATTTTTTAGTTGAAATTATAGTAATAGTACAGAGGGGGTCAGAAAAGTTCACATTTTTTTCGGTCAGACAAATCCTAAAACAGTTTGTGAAAGACTGTGCGGCGTTCATACTTTCGAACATTTGTTTGAAAGCCATAGAGTATCACATACAACGAAAAAGTGTGCAGTAGAGTACATTTCAGGTCAATCAGTTTTTTTTTCCAGCAAATTGTTAAAATGCTTTCAATGTTCGCAAAATGTTTAAGAGAAGAAGATGTACTGTTAACTTATTCATTTTCTCGGATACTTTTCTTTTTTAACCGACTTTTTTTTTTATTTTCAGAGAGAACTTATTTTGTTGTTGTACTGATATAAGTATGATACAGAGAAGCACATGTTTCGTGACGATTGCTACGCACTTTTCTATTTGAGAATTTAGCGTAAATAAATCGTTCACGAAATTCCATTGGTTTACAGTACACGTATACATTTATAGGTTTAAAATATTGTCAGAAACGTGATGTAACAAGTTAAATTATGGTGTTATTGGATGGTTTTGGAAATGTACTGTGAAAGAGTAGTTAAAGGGATAACAAGATTACATACTGACGTAAAAGATCAGGCGCGTTTACGACAGATCAGTTTAAACAACTATTTATTCAAACCTCAGCTACCAGTATGCGTGGGTTACAAAAATACGGTTAGAAAATAGAATGGAAAGGGTAAAAAATCGATCCATGACATATCATTGTCATCAGTGGCGGATCCAGAAATTTTCATAAGTGGGGGCCCACTGACTGACTTAAGAGGAGGCCCGCTCCAGTCACGCTTCAGTGATTCCCTATATAAGCAACCAAATTTTTTCCCAAAAAGTGGGGGCCCGGGCCCCCTGCCCCCCCCTAAATCCGCCTCTGGTCATTTGATTCTCTTTATTTCTGTTTCATAGACACGTACTGTTGAATGTTTTCCTTTTAGAGTAGTAGGGGATATATACAAATAATTACACATATTGTACATACGTTGTCAAAATGAGTTTATATCATCCTAGTTTTTAACATTTGATAAAAAAAATCTAGGTCACCAAGCTTGTGTTAAAGATGTAGATTGAGGGAAAGTTTACACTATTTAAAAGGATGAAAGAAAAGTTCGAAAACAAAGGCATCATTTGATTTTATAGAAAACTGCGGAAATTTACCCCAAGGAACTTACTTTAAATAAATCAAATTTATTCGGTAATAACTGTCCTTTCCTGGATTTAGATATTTCGGTTTTAAACGGGAAACTCCACAATAAAATTTACGACAAAAGAGACGATTTTTCGTTACCTATTGTTAATTTTTCATTTTTAGATGGTGATGTTCCTTTTGCACCATCTTACGGTGTTTATATTTCACAACTTGTTCGCTATGCCCGTGTCTGTTGTGACGTTTTTGATTTTAACGAACGCAACCTATGTACAAATGTATTACTGGTAAATTATTAAACCAGGGATATCGTTACCATAAATTACTTAAAACCTTTACTAAATTTTTTCCATAGATATAAAGATTTGGTTTTGAAGTTTGGTTGTACCTGTAGAAAACTCATTTCAAACGGGATAGCACATCCTCATTTTTACGGAAATGTTGTTAACCGTGCCCTGAAATTTAGAAATGATCCATGTAAACTTGTCTCTCCTTTAAATAAACTTATTCTAAAAGGTTACCTATTCAACACTGTAATAAGATCATTGAATATTGTTTTTATTGGTATAAATATTGATATTTGTTATCAGTAAATTAAAAGCTAACTAAATATTCCTAATACTAGTATGTTATATGTATATACATATTCATGGATCTATAATCTGTCGAAACCTGTAACTTGGCATTGCACAAGGTCATGTTTTTCTCTGGTTGTTTATGACGTCTTTTCAATAAATCCATTGGATCTTGGATGTGTACGGATTGATTGTTTAGTCTTAGTTGCTGATTTTTTTATTAGTTGTTAGTGGCTTTGAACTAGCTGTCAGATAACTGCGAGTACTCTCAGATCTGTTCATTGTGTCTTTTTGTGTCGGGATGTATAAGTACCGGGCCACGTCCACTTGTATTTTTGTCCATCTGATGAGTTAAGCCTTTTTCAACTGATTTTTATAGTTCGTTCTTATGTTGTACTGTTATACCACTGTCCCAGGTTAGGATCCCGCTAACATGTTTAACCCCGCCACATGATTTATGTATGTGCCTATCCCAAGTCAGGAGCCTGTAATTCAGTGGTTGTCGTTTGTTTATGTGTTACATATTTGTTTTTCGTTCATTTTTTTACATAAATAAGGCCGTTAGTTTTCTCGTTTGAATTGTTTTACATTGTTTTATCGGGGCCTTTTATAGCTCACTATGTGGTATAGGCTTTGCTCAATTTTGAAGGCCGTACGGTGACCTTTAGTTCTTAATGTCTGTGTCATTTTGGTCTTTTGTGGATAGTTGTCTCATTGGCCATCATACCACATCTTCTTTTTCATATATACGAAAAAATATTGAAATAAAATATGAGAAGATAGATCTTTTTTTCTTTTTTAGTTCCACCATCGGATCACCATGCTTTTAAAGTTTGAGAAAAAATGGATCACCGTATAATTTTTCCTTGTGATAATACAAAAAAAAAATTGCTGTGCATTCTAATATAAAATTGAATTATATGAGTTATCTCCCCATTTTGATAGCAAGTCTGTGTTTGTGATAAAGAAAAAGGAAAATAATGGAAGTTAGAAGTAAACATAAAATTTAGAATGGAACTGGGGAATGTCTTCCTTTCTATCATTTAAATGAAAAGTCTGTCAACTGATTTACAGTTCTGCTCATAAAACGGTTATTTCGTTTTTGAAAAATCAAAATCGTCCATTTATGAAGAAATATGATCGTACTAACTACTGTCAGGAAGTACATATTTTCAGACATCAGACATCGGAATGTCATAATATAATTTTCACAAAAGACCACTGGGAAAGTTACATAACAACTCTGTGGCTATCATTGCTGAAGAGAAGAGACATTTCGTCCTGAAGTTTTTGTTTCAAATTACAACATATCAGGTTTTATTTAGAGGCTAACGATCTGTTATATATTGGTTAATATATTCTGTTAACTCCCCATTATTGACCAGCATAATGTAAATAGTTTACCTTTTTTTCTTTTATGATGACAAATACGTAATACGAAACCATTCAATTACCACGAACGATGTCCGTTAATAAAGATATATATTAGTTCCATATCTACAATGGGATATTGAACCGCAATAGTTATTATATCTCGACATATTAATTGTAAATTGGTATGGCGGATCTGAAGTACGTGTATATAATTTGGAAGATTATAAAAATAGGTAATTTATCCAAATTCATGTTTTAGATAACAAGGAAATGATTGAAACATGACCCAATTCATAAACAAGACAGTGTATCCTTAAAGATCTTCCAGAAACCACGAAACAATGAGAACTTCGTGTATGACCAAGGAATTGAAAAGAGTAGGTTCGATAAGGCTCTAAATTGGCCCCATATTTTAGCGTAAATTTTGAATAAGGCTATGATAATATATTGTCCAATATCACAATGAAACATAGCTAATATAATCAGGCTTTCTGCCCTAGGCACGAAGTTGGCATGGTGGGGTATAGGACACATCGTATAAGTTCTATTACCTTTCTGTTTGTGATATTTTTTTATCAAACTGCTAATATTTTATGCTTTTCGTAATATGTGCACTTTGGAATGTCAATTAGCATTGTCCCTTGGTGTCTCTTGCAGTTGTGTCACTTTAAAAAGTACTGACTCCTCTGCACCAGGCACGAGGATGACATACCAGTTATGTGCAACTTCTTACAATATTTTACCATATCATTAGTGTCCTGATACACACCATGCCATATAGAACCGTCCCTTGGTGCCTCCTGCAGTTCGGCTAGATATATTCGGCCTACTCACAGTGTTCTTTTTTGGTTACTTTCTAGAGGTATATGTATATATATATATATATAATAATAATACATGAAGACTATTGTCTCTTATTTGTGTTTGTGACTATGTATACTGTATTGTTTATTATATTTGTAAAATAATAATATTGTAATGATATTATATCATGCTCCTTGTGAGCCCATTTTATGGAAATAAAGCATCTATAATGACTAGATGACATACAAATAGAACTAGTTTTGATTTTCCGCGAAAAAAATGGATGAAATGGGTAAATTTCCATTGATTATTGGACAGGAAACATAGAGCGCTTATGTCGACAAAAAAATCGTTAAACTTGATATTTGTAAAGACATTTCATAGGTCTAACTTAAATATCTAGTTTGTCGACGCCTACGCTCTATGTTTCTTGGTCCTAAATTTGAAGAAATCCTGCCGATTTTGTCCATTTTCGCCAAAATCTCTTATCTTGGCCTATTTTTGATGTAAAAGTCAAGGCTTTAGAATGAAACTTTAACACCTATTGTTCTATTTAACTGACGGGGAACAATCTAGCTTTAGAAATGCATGTCCTCATGCAGGAGAATAATCTCGAAAAAGGCAAAGAATCCTGAACAAGTGCAGGATTGTCTATATTTTCATTTGTCTTTAAGTCAACATAAAATATGTTTTATCTTGTAACCTTGAACTTTATAATCGGGGCCAAATATTGCCATTACCGAACTTATTCCATTGACAGTGAATTAAAGGAAATAAAAAATGTATAATAAAGTCAATAATGGTAAAATTGCATTAACCAGTTCAGCAGCTAGTGTTGTTCGTGGGTTTCTACTTTCGTTTATTTGCAAACTTCTGGTAAAAACGAAGGCAACTAAGATTGCTGATCCTGTTCTTCAGGGCGGTAAGACTACAATGAATCATCATCAAATCGAACAGTTTTGTAAAAAGAAGAGTCCTAAAGTATCCGTATTAAAGTAAACTTAAAATATAGGATCATGACAGACAATAATCTTGAAAAAAGTCAGTTATATCGCCAAGAAACAAAACAGTCTTTTCAATTGGTATTATACCGTCAAGACTGAAACAAACAGTCGTTTCAATTGATATTATATCGTTAAGAAACAAAACAGTCATTTCAATTGATATTTTATAGTGTATCGTTTAATGTTGTATATAAATGTTACATGTACTAATGTCTCAGGTTAGCGTAACGATTGGTGCCTGCATTTGTGTGCACCTGTCAAGAGCCAGTTATTCACTAGTTGTTGTTTGTTGGTGTCGTTTCTCGTTTTTCATATATTATATGATAGATTGGACTTTTGGTTTACCTGTTTGGATTGTTTTACACTAGTCATGTTAGTGCCCTTTGTAGCTTGCTACTCCGTGTTGAAGACCTTACTTTGACCTATTATGGTTAATTTCTTAGAAGGCAATTGATATGGTGCTGACGGAGATCAGTTTGGAAGAAGGCAAATTATAGGGTGTAGAGGAAGAACAGTTTGGAGGAAGTTTAGAATCCTGATAGAGAACAGACCGAAAGAAAGTAGAATATACTAGGATCACGTAGGAGAATATCTTTAGAAAGGTAAAGTTCAGGATCCTGAAAGAGATCAATCTAGAGGAAGGTAAAGTATAGGATCCGAAAAGAGATAAATCTTTATACAGAGGTTCGGTTCAGGGTCCTGAAGGTAAATAGTCGGCAGAGTAATGTGCGCTGAAGGTAAACAATCAAGAGGAAAGTAGTGTATAGATACCTGAAGGAGAACAGTCAAAAAGGAGGTTAGTTTAAACATTTGTAATGTTAAAAATGACAAATGGAGGTAAAGTACAGGACTTAAATTGTAAGGGGAATGTAGTCTATAGGATCCTGAAGGATAATAGTATGGAGTATGATACAGTATATGGTATTGGAAAAAGACAATTTCGGAGAAACCAATTTGAGGAAATAAAAGAATCTAAAAAGAAACATTCTAGTAGAAAGAAAAGTATATACAACGCAATGGCCAATCCTGTTCTCTCTGGAGATCATTTGCCTTCGTCTGTTCTACTCTTCTCATGCATGGCGATATACGTTTTTCAAGATTGTTCTCCGTCATTATCCTTAACTTTTATAAATTACCTTCCTCTAGATTGTTCTCTTTCAGGATTGTCTATAGATTTGTCTATTTAACACTGAATAACGCGCGTAGCGGGTTATTTAACAGTGTGCACCACTTTTTTTATGTTATTTCGAATAGACAGAAAAAATATTACAGTCTTTTCTTATAATTTAATTCTAAATTCCATTTTAAACCGTAGAAAACCATGAAAAAAACGTTGATGACGTCACGGTCACATGACTAACTTATGTCTATGGGCTCATAACAAAAAAAACGTCAGCCAATCAGCAGACGCGTTACATCCAAAATTAAATTATTATAGAAGGGTCATAAAGGAGAAAATCACCACAGTGGTTGTTGTATTGTTAAAAAGTTAAATATCATTTAGAGTTTTAATTGCAAATTCTAGACGATTTATATAAATGAATATTAAGTTTAGGTCAATGAGACAACAACCCAAAGACATCTCTAGAGCAACATACTTCACTCAATAGATATTAAAGTTATTTATTAAGTAAATTCTATGGAGATCTAGTATGACAAATGTATCTTTACACAACAAAAACAAAACGCAAAAAAAAACAAAACTACCAAAAAACAAAAACATACAAACATACAATAGATATAGGAAGATGTGGTGTGAGTGCCAATGAGACAACTCTCCATCCAAATAACAATTTAAAAATGTAAACCATTCTAGGTCAATGTACGGCCTTCAATACAGAGCCTTGGCTCACACCGAACAACAAGCACGAGTTGGACAACAACTAACGGATGGTCATACCATAACCCAAGTTTAAACATATTTATGTTATAGTGGTTTGGGAAACAAGTTATCACAACTTATATCAATTCATCTCCATTTTGCGGGAGCGAGTGCTGAATAACCCAAGTGTACTAGTATACAAATGTAAGTCATGATTTCCAATGTTTCTGATGTGGCATTGCTACCAACAAGATCTATCAATATAATTGCATGAATAATTTACTTTCTTTATAAATTCATAACTATGGATAAAATATATTTTAAGTTATTTTTAATAACAGTTGATTTTATTTATTGATCATTTGACTTAAGGAAATAATTACAGTTTCCCTGCACTACTTTAGGCAACCTTTAACCTTGTATATAAATTCTAACATCATAGAAAATCTATTTTTAAACTGACATTTAGCTTCTGATAGGTTTTTATCTCGACAGAAATAATAAAGCTATGTTCATGTTTTGTTAAAATAGTACACAAAGGAATTTCGATCGTATTTTACGTTCGACTTGACCCAACATCTTTACATGCCATTAGTAGGCAATCTTTTGACATTTTTCAATATATGTATGGCGTATTTTATGTATGACAAAACACAAGGATTAGTTCACAAGCGTCAGAACAAGCAGTGCAACTATGTCAAGGTTAATGTGTTAACTTAGTACAATATGATATAAAGACGTTTATAGTTTTTGGTGTTAATGTAGAAAACTGCAATTCCGTATTAAGGTTTACATCTTTTAGACAAAATCTATTTTAACATGTACAGCATACCTGAAAAAACTGGATGTCACTAATCACCACACTTTAAGCGCGGAAATTCGGTCACTAAGATCAAGAGATGAAAGAAAGAATCTCGTAGTTAAGAAAAAATAATTTATGTTCTCTGAAGGGCAAACAGGTTATTTCAGGTCATTATTATAAGTGAAGTGCAACACAACGATAGTTAAAATTAGAACATTTTATTGTCTATTCAACATGTTCAAGGGCACATATGGAACATACGTCATGTATATAGAAAAAAATCATAACAAGTACGTGATGTAACGTTATAAACACAAAAACGAAACACATGAAAATCGTCAAATAAATGATAAAAACAGAAAAAGTATAAATTAAAATGCACTTATAATCTCGAGCTTATAATACGTCAAGATTGTTCGTTTTTGGAATAGTGAATTTCGTGGTCACAACTTTCTTAAACATTATTCAAATTTACCCTTATGAAACTGAATTGTTTGCCGCAAACTTGCAGCAGACTTGCTGCCACGTGGGGGGGGGGGGGGTATATTGGGTATATATGGGTCATAATTTTGCGAGATTTTATATAAAAATGACCCTCCTTTTTAATGACATCCTATATTAAAATGCATTTACGTTTGATAACTGTATATTGATTTGGGGTATGATCTACATATCATATATAAATATGCTATTGAGAATCTTACATTATTAATGGTCAATATATAACGATAAAATATATGTGCACCAAACGATGTCAATTCATATATAAAAACTTAAGGGTAGCTGGTATATTTATGAATTATGAGTGATGCTGAGTTAGTGCTTATATAAGCAATGGGTCATATTTTAAATATTGTATACAAGTATAGGTCATTCTTTCTTAAATATTTATATAACTATAGGTACTGAATTTCAGTGAATGTTATATTAAAATGGGTATGTTTTTTGAGGCAAAAATGGCACACCCCTACCAAAAAAATATCGAAGTTACCCCCTCCCCCCGTGCTTGCTGCAAGCTTGCGGCAAACAAAAAGTTTGCAGGAACACAGAAAATAGTGTTTGCAGATGTTTGCCGCTAGCTGCAAACTTCCGGCAAACATTGCTGCAAGCCTGCGGCAAGTTTGCAGAAACATCAATGTTTGCCGTAAGATTGCCAGAAAGTTTAAAATAATAAAGAATGTTTGCCGCAAGATTGCAGAAAACTTTGACCATTCTATATGTTTGCCAGAACATTGCAGGAATTACACAATATTGACTTGGCATGCCTAGTTGGCACTTCCTGGATGCTAACAATTTGAATTGTGGATAGGTCATGTTGGTTGTGTTTGGAAATGCATTTCACATATAAGAGATCAAGGAGGCATTTTGGTTCAATAATATGGGATAATCAGTATGTAATTTTGTAAGTACAAATGATTCATAGAACTTCATGTTTTAATGAAATAATTAATGTTATCATCATACATAATTAAGTAAGCAACTATATATACATGTATGTGTTACTGAAAAACTTAAGCCATTATAAGTTTGAATTTGTAACTGATGTACTGCACCATCATGATCATGTTTATTAAGATTAAGTTAAATTCTGTAATGCAATTATTACCTAGCTTTATAGTCTCAATACACATTTGAGATATTACCTTTTTTAATACAGGTATATATTATGTCATTTGAGAATGACTCCTGCCCCTTTTTCAAAACTCATATGCATGTATGTATTTCCTTAAATCTCATGAGTTTGCAAGAATTCTTCCAATGACAGTTTGTATAAAGACAGGAATTAACTTTTTAAAAATGTTGCTGTGTAATTTTTGTAAGAGAATGTGTCTTCACACATGACATTAGTATATGTGTAGTTCCTGCAAGTTTGCAACAAACAATTGCCGCAAGCTTGCAGCAAACAATTGCCGCAAGCTTGTGGTAAATCTAATTTGCATAATTATGTTTGCAGCAAGCTTGCTGCAAACTTCATTTGCATGGTAAAATGGTTGCGGCAAGTTTGCAGCAAACATTTGCTGCAAGCTTGCGTCAATGTTTGCCGCAGGGCTTTTTTTTTGGTAAGGGTAGTGCACCATTGGTTATAATTTGAAAAAAAAGCTATGTTTATGGTTTTATATTTATTTTATCAATACTATACAATATATATGTATATAATTTAGGGGCCTTTAATAAATGACGGTGCAGTAGGGGTTTTGCTCATTGCGGAATGTGACCTTTTGTTGTTTTTACTTCTGTGTCATTTGGTTTCTGGTGGAGGAGAGTTGTTGCATTGGCAATCAAACCACATCTTACTTTTATATATTTACACCAAGAATAAAAACCAAGAACTTTACACTTTTAGAAAAAAAAAGATGGTTGATTATGCCGCCGCAAAATATAAAAGGAGGAAACCATTGATGATTACAGCAATAACTCATGAACTAGAGGAGAAGATATAAAGGGACAATCAAAATACCATAAGTGGAAGGAACAGAGATAGTGCAACCATGGCCAAAAGAGAAAAAGCCTAGTCAAATACCGATAACTTAACATTGAATGACAAAGATGTCATCCAATACCTTGTTTGAACTCATATGCTCCGTAATGGACTAACTTTCTCTTTTAAATTGTTTTACATATTTCATTTCGGTGCCTTTCATAGCTGACTTTGTGATACTGGTTCTATTCATTGTTGAAGGCCACACGGTGACCTACAGTTGTTAATTTCTGTGTCACTTGGTCTCTTGTGTGTGCGGAGTTGTCTCATTGGCAATCTTCATATCACATCTTCCAATTTTAAGACACTGGAATTTCTGACAACAGACAGCAGCATTCCGGACTATTTTGAATGTGTATCCACATTAGTCTAGGAATGAAGAACAAAACAAAAATAGATACAGATACACTATAAATGATAACCGAGTAACGAATAAGTAAATAAAAGGCATAAATACGTTCAACAATTTGTTCACAAAAAATACTTTGTTGGTTGTAAAAATTTCGAAATGTTAAACACGAGTGCCAAGTTTGATTGACCTTTTATTGCAAGGCAATTCAAATTATTGCAATGTATATCAATTGCTGTTTTGATCTCAGAAAACTATCAATATAGTACAAAGATGCTTTTATGTAACCCATTTAGAATATTTGCCTGTTAATATTAATGTAATTGTTATGCTTTATTAACTTATATGTGTATGGTCTGACTGTGGTTCATAAGATCTTAGAATTGATGATGATTTATTCATCGTATTTATATATTAGTGTCTAAATCATTGTAATGTTTCATTGTTTTTCGTGGTCCCTTTAATTGGAATAAGAATATCGTATCTAGAGGACAATACTTTTACTGATGTGTAATATGAATGACATTGCATTCTTTTAAAACAAATGTAATTAATTTTCTTACAAAAAACATATATAATTTGTCCGTAATGAATAACATTGCATAGTTTCTACATAGTATTGTATTATGTTAGGCATTGTGTAAACATGTTTATTTGTCCACAAACATATAAAACCAAACCGGATGCTAACGTCCTTTAGTCCATAAAAAACGGTCACGAAATCTGAAAATAAACAAGTTGATTAAATTGAACAATTCAATAATTGTGGTATTAACTACAGGTTTATCAGCCATTGTACATGGTATTTATTTTTGTCAAGGTTAACGCTTAATATAGTCATTAACCCTTTGAATCACAATTAGTTGAATGAGAATACACGCAGTATTGATATAAATAAATAAAAATAACTGATTCATGGAACGAAGAAGCCAGTGCATATAATTTAAAGTATTTAAAATGCTATTAAATAAAAACAATATGGGTTTGATCGCTAAAAATAACAACAAAAAACTTAACATGAATATTGAAGAACTTAGTCATAACAACATCATTAGTATGAATAATGATCTGTTTTACTTTGATATTTTCATATACACATTATATATTCCAGTAGGACTCAGTAGGACTGCAATCAAATTTAAATAAGCTTCAAATTAATAATTCAACAGATTAAAACATATACATAGAATTAAAACACGAAAACGAATTGTTTGTACTATGATAGAACGATTAATTATAGTTTATTCCCCATGCGCCATATAACATTTTCAGTTACCAAAACACAATACACCATTTCACCATACACCATACTTCTCACCATGTTCTATAGGTAAAATTGAAAATGGATCAGGGGAATGTGTCAAAGGGACGACAACCTGAACAAAGAGCAGAACACAGCTTTAGGCCACCAATTGATCTTCACTACAGCGATACCTGTCTTAAGTCTAAAACCGGATAATCAGTGTTTGTCTTTGTTAGCTGTCTGTCATGTTTGTTTATCGTTTATAATTGTTCTTTTCATAATTCAGGCCATTTTGTTTCCGTTTGAATTGTTTCACATGTGGTCATATTGGGGGTTTTACAATGACTATGGTGTTGCTCATTGTTGAAGGTCGTACGATGAGCTATAGTTGCCTAAATCTACTTGACTCTGTTGAATAGTTGTTTCATTATGAAATGACAATCTAGTTATCACATATCTTTCTCTTTTTTATTGTCAACATGCATTGTTGTATTATTTATAATGCTTGTAAACACGGTTATATACTTGTTAGTTTCGGAGAAAGTGTTAATAGAAATAAGACTATGTGGTATTAGTGCCAATGAAACAACTGTCCATCCAAGTCACAATGTTTTGAGAAAGGATCCATAAATATATTTTCTCCAATAAACAGACTTGTCAGTATAATTTGTGATGTAGCTCTTTTGCGTCTTTATAAACCAGTAAGATCGGAATCTTTACATGAGAAAAAGAGGAAATTCCTTCCTGTTTACTTTACCAATAGAGGAATTGATGCAATCAACATCAGCAACGTTCCAGTGGCGGATCCAGCCGTTTTAAAACGGGGGGGGGTGGGGTGGGGGGGGTTCCAACTATATGTCCCCATTCAAATGCATTGATCGCCCCCCCCCCCCCCCCGGATCCGCCACTGCGTTCTACATCACAAGGAGGTAACATCTAAAATTCCTATTTATTTTCAAAATCAGTCTGTTCCTATTGTATCCTACAGTTACACCAAAACCCTTGCACCCAAAATATTAAACTATAAATAAGCACTAGAACACACCCGCGAAATCGCGGGCATTCAGAGCGTAGTTTGAAGTATCAGTATGTAAAGTGTTGTTGGAAGAATTTTGTTAAATACAGAATGACTGTAGAATTTCAGCAAAAGTATCATAAGTCATAGGTTATTGGGGACAGGAAAATGTTTTTTTTTTACCCTCCACCCTTATTTCCAAAGTTCCCAATTTTTGGTTTTCTATCAATTTCAATATGAACATACATTTAGTATGTTATGAACATTTATTTAAGTAAGGAGCCTGTAATTCAGTTGTTGTCGTTTGTTTATATGTTACATATTTGTTTTTCGTTCATTTTTGTACATAAATAAGGCCGCTAGTTTTCTCGTTTGAATTGTTTTACATTGTCATTTCGGGGCCTTTTGAAGCTGAGTATGCGGTATGGGCTTTGCTCTTTGTTGAAGGCCGTACGGTAACCTATAATTGTTAATTTCTGTGTCATTTTGGTCTCTTGTGGAGAGTTGTCTCAACATGGCAATCATACCACATTTTCTTTTTTTTTTTGTAATCAATGAATTTTGTAAATGATTTAATGTCTGGAAGTATCAAAAGTTCACATGAATAATTTTAGCGCTTATCTGTATATTATGAACATTCATTACTATATAAATAAAGCGTATTTACTTTCAATTCTAAGTTTACTAATCGATCCATGGTGATCATTGATATAGTATACAGACCCTCTCTATTTAATAAACTCTGTGACTGCCGTGGATAGTAAACTTGAAAATTATAGCAGATAAAATTCTGAAAATACACTTTATTCGTAGTATATGTATGTTCAAAGTATACAGAAAAACGCAAACCGGAAGTCTAATCTGACTTAAAATTTCGTACAATGACGGGACAATACCCGGATGCTTTTTTTCTCGTTTTTCTCCTAAAATAACTCAATCTGAATAATCATATGAATGGATGACAAATGCGACTATGCACTGTACCTATAGGACACAGAGGCGTGTTGATTAATTTATTGTGGAAAGAAGAGAAGCGACACCAAAAATGAGGTCTTCTCGTTTAATAGTATAGATTACAGGGCCTTGATTTAGAACAATACCTAAAAAAACCTCTGACAAGTGACTGTTCCCACTCGCCTTACAATTACAGCCTCTCTGGCCATGTTATTACTGGGATCTGAACATAAAGGTGATTTCTCATGGTCCTAAGTTTAGAGAACCCCAACACGTCAATTGGAACCATAACTTCAAAATAATTATTGATTCCATTGAGGACTACGCCAAAGCATGGGCTAAACGAGAAGTTCAACTGGACACTTTGTCAGAATGGGTCAAAACAATCAGGTCTCTGATAAAACGTCGCATTCATAAGTTGAAGAACTGTGAATAATCGACCAAAGTCCGTTTTCAGTGACAAAGAGGCTGTAAAATGTCTATCATCTCTTCAAGATAAGTATGTTGTTGTTCCTGCTGACAAAGCTTCAAATAATATTGTCTTTATATTTAAATCGTATTACTACGAGTGTCTTGTAAAAGAATTAGGAATACATTAGCACTCAGGTAATCCCACATACAAAATCATATCATTTGACAAAGATGAGATTTTGGCGAATCATAAGTCCTTCATGGCTTCAATGAACATTGCAGTGAACAACAAATCGGAGGACTTACCTTGTTTGTATTGGATACCTAAACTTCACAAAATTCCGTACAAACAACGGTACATTGCCAGCTCATCTGCATGTTCCACTAAAGAATTGTCCATTAGATTGACTAAAATACTGTCCGCAGTGAAAGAGGGTCTTCAGATATACTATGAAACTGTTTACTCACGTAATGGTATTAACCATATGTGGATTCTTAAAAACTATAAAGAACTTCTGGATAATTTTAAATCTCGGTCTTTTTCTGAAATTAGTTCTATCAAAACTTTTGATTTTTCAACCTTGTATACCACCATTCCCCATGTGAAATTGAAAAAAACCGTCTAAAAGAAATAATCCACAATGCTTTTCATCATAAAAATGGTAGCATACGCTATAAATTTACCACTTTGGGATACCATAAGGCATGTTTTGTTAATAGTGAACAAAAGGGTAAAACATGCTACACAAAAGAACAAGTGATCAGTATGCTGGAGTTTTTTATTGACAATATATTTGTTGAATTTGGAGGTAGACTTTTTAAACAAATTGTCGGCATTCCTATGCGAACGAACTGTGCGGCTCTCTTTGCCGACCTCTTTTATTTTCATATGAATCGGAGTTCCTTCAGACACTTGTCAAAAACAAGAAGATAAAAAAAGCCAGGTTAATTAATTTCACTTTCAGATATATTGATGATGTTCTTTCCATTAACAATCCGAACTTTTTTGATTGGGTTCCATTAATATATCCACCAGAACTAGAAATTAACGAGACAACAGACACGGCCTCCTCCGCCTCATTTTTAGACTTATACCTCGAATTTGACATACACAGTCATCTCAGTACCAGAATCTATGACAAAAGAGACGATTTTAATTTTGAAATTATCAATTATTCCTACCTTAGCAGCAATATACCAACTTCACCTGCATATGGAATATACATTTCCCAACTTATTCGGTATTCAAGATCTTGCAGCTCCTACTCAGATTTTGTAAAATGTAACCATAATCTGAGCAGAAAGTTGATATTCATTTGACGTGACTCTGTGCTTCTGTATACCATCATATTTTGAACGACAAAAGTATTTTATTTATCAATATTACTTTTAGTTATGTATCTTGTCATACTTTGAATGACAAAACTATTTTATTTATTAATACTACTTTTACTGTTAAGTCTTTTTTTTTTTTGGTGATATATATTTGACGTGACTCTGTACTTATGTACCCCGTCATACTTTGAACCACACAATTATTTTATTTTTTATTATTACTTTAACTGTTCAGTCTGTTTTTTTGTTATATCTACTTAACGTGACTCTGTATTTATGTATCCCGTCATACTTTGAACGACAAAATTATTTTATGTCTACCTGTGCGAGTTTCAAACGCGCAATTTTACACCAGTACTTAAAACCTTCCATCCTTTATTGGTGGATTTTACATAGATAAATGAAAACGTATAATATAAGCAAAATGAGGATGTTAAATTTGATGTATGCCTTTTTGTGCTTCTTCGTTAATTTGTTGTTTTAAAGTGATTAAGATGATAACACAATGTTGACTGCTCAGTGTACCCCTATTTTTGACATTTTTACCTATTGTGTCTGTGTTTTTTTTTTTGTTCACGCATCGTTGACAATATAATGGAATTTGATGCGACTGTCATACAAGTGAGAGGTTTAGCTAGCTATAAAACCAGGTTCAATCCACCATTTTCTTGTAAGAAAATGTCTGTACCAAGTCAGGAAGGAATATATGACAGTTGTTATCCATTCGTTTGATGTGTACTTTTAATTTTGCCATTTGATTTGGGACTTTCATTTTTGAATTTTGCTCGGAGTTCAGTATTTTTGTGTTTTTACTTTTTAAAAGTGAACAACTATAGGTCAAAGTATGGCCTTCACACCGAACAGCAAGCTTGAAAGGGCCTCAACATATACAGTGTAAAACTTTTCAAACCGGAAAATCAACGGTCTAATCTTTATAAAAAACGAGATACTAATACGAGGAATACCTTTGAACCAAAATTCGACAAAAGACAACCACTGAACAATGGGCTCCTGTCTACGAACAGATGCATAACAGGTGCCAGTTCCTTTCCTAACAGCCGGTGTATCAATAGTCCATTTGCCAATTACCGATTTAATTCTATTATTACACACTTTTTAAACAAATTACTTCCCTTTGTCAATCGTAGACTGGTTCCATACCGGACAACATTGGTTTTTGCCAATGCAAAGCATTATGAATTGAACGTGATGTATCGGCGGTTTAACTAATTTTTCATGAAAATAATTTCAGATGCCAAACGTATTTAGCTAAACAACAAATTAATGTAATTAAAAGTTTGAAAACCTTATAGATTACTCACATTACGCACAGGTAAATTAGCTCTTTCTGCTAGCTCTCCATTGTAAATAAAAATTAATGTCCCTCATAAAGGGAGACAACAAAAATAAAGGTCTCTAATTATAGGGTCAATTACGGGAATTGGCAAGTAGACTATTGGAAAAACATTTGGTACATAAGGAAAGTACATTTTAAAATTTTCTAAGAAAAACATTTTTTCTCATGAAATCATACGAAAAACGATTTTAATTTTTTCCCCTTATTTATTAAGAGTGTTCAACATTAATAAAACTTCAGCACATGTATACACGAACCTCAACATTTACAAAACAATGGTGTATTTTTCTAAAACCATGACTGTAATTTATCAAATGGATCGACACAGTTTTTCTATGGTATAAAGGGAATAATTACTCGATATTTTATTAATGCAATCTGTGTATTTTTTTCAGATGTCCTCTGTTGACTGACCCAGTATTAATCAGTTGCACTAAGCCAAGACTAATCAGTCGCACTATTAACGCAATATAGGAATATACAATTAAACACCGAAAGTCACTCTGGTTCGCTCTTAAAGAATAGCCTTCCCAGACATCTGAACAATTGTCGATTTGAAGGCTAATATCAAAGAGTACTGACCATGTTAACCGATATTATCAACTTTATTATCATTTTCCCAGTTTATCCTGGTACAATAGAAAAACTAGGCTAAATCGATCGTCCTGCTTATATTAATGTTACTATTATGGTTCGATGTCTGTGTCTGCACAGATTACAAATATCTTTTTTCTGGCATAAAAATCTATATTCTGTAAATTAGACAGACGGGGCTATCTGTGATAGGTCACGTACTATTAAGATCTGTTAAATAACCGACTGCGTCCTATTCAAAATCGTAACATGTTTTACTGAATCTAAAATTGCATGCCGGGATAGCAGAAGAACTTTGTCTTGATGGCACACTCGCTCCGTTTCCAATTCATGCACTTTTGTTGACTGATTTACCAATATTTTAAGCTAAATACCTGCTATAACAAGTATATGAAACCGAACTATTTATAAGTCTTGTAGTGGCCATCACGAATTGTTTAGTACATGACTATAGAGACATGTCAAAGGCGGATCTAGACATTTTTCAAAGGGCGGTTTTTAACCCGGTATAAATTGGGGTTCAAACTAAATGTCCCCATTCAAATTCATTGATCGCCAAAAAGGGGGTTCCTTCCCCCAAAACTCCTCCCTTTGAGTCCACCACTGCATGTTAACTCTGTCATACAGATTGATTGACATGAAGCCACTATGCACAACCTAACATTACTTATATTTTTATTTTTTTTATTTTTTATCATTCAGTATTCAATTGAGTACCCTTTTCAACGCTGGATAATATAAGACTCGTCAATTCATGGCAGGTTTTATATTTGGTCGGTGTACACCAATTTTTGGTTCTATTGCGTCCATGGGTTTCATTGAAATTGGCATTTTATAGACAGATTCTGAGTTTTAATATATTTATAAGTTGAATATCGGTAAATAGGAATTATCCAATATGTGGTATGAGTGCCATTTCTCAATCCAAGTCACAATTTGAAAACAAAAGTAAACCATTATAGGTTATAGGCTATTTATGTCGATATCTACTTATAACTTGTTTCCCAAACATAAAGATTTTTTGGTAAAGGAACAACTACCCCCAAAACAATAAACATAAGACAATTAGAGACCAATAAGCAATCTTCATAATAAGACAGGTGATTGAAAGGCGTCTTGGATGTTAAGAAAATTGACAAGGTACATTCGGTCCGATGATATTGATAACAGAAATTATTGGCGATCGAGATACACGTGAGCAGGTGATATCCATAAAGTACACGGAATATCTTGATAGTTGTAAAAAGACTGAACATTGTACAGTCGATCTAATGATATTTGTGCTAAGAGACTGTTGGTATGGTCCACAGTCGATTTAATGATATTTGTAGAGAGACTGCATGTTGGCATTGTATAGTCGGTCTGGTGATGTTTGTACAAAAAGACTGTTGGCATTGTTCAGTCGATCTAATGATATTTGTATAAAGAGACTGTTGGTATCATGGTACACAGTAGATTTAATGATATTTTAAGAGAGACTGCATGTTGGAGCATGGAATAGTCGGTCTGGTGATGTTTGAACAAAGAGACTGTTGGCATGGTACAGTCGATCTAATGATATTTGTAGAGAGACTGCATGTTGGCATTGTACAGTCGGTCTGGTGATGTTTGTACAAAGAGACTGTTGGCATGGTACAGTCGATCTAATGATATTTGTAGAGAGACTGCATGTTGGCATTGTACAGTCGGTCTGGTGATATTTGTATAAAGAGACTGTTGGCATGGTACACATTCGATCCGATATTTGTAGAGAGATATTCAATGTATGCATTGTACAGTCGGTCTGGTGATATTTGTATAAAGAGATTGTTGGTATGGTACACAGTCGATTTAATGATATTTGTAGAGAGACTGCATGTTGACATTGTATAGTCGGTCTGGTGATGAACAGACTGTTGGCATGGTACAGTCGATCTAATGATATTTGTAGAGAGATATTCAATGTTGACATTGTACAGTCGGTCCGGTGATATTTGTATAAAGAGTCTGTTGGTATGGTACACAGTCGATCTGATGATATTTGTAGAGAGACTGCATGTTGGCATTGTACAGTCGGTCTGGTGAATTTTTATAAAGAGACTGTTGCCATGGTACTCATTCGATCTGATATTTGTAGAGAGACAGTCAATGTTGGCATTGTATAGTCAATAGTCAATGTTGGCATTGTATAGTCAATCTGATGATATTTGTCCAGGATCCGTCGACCTGAGGATAATATTTTATTTGTAAAGACTGTTTTCATCGCTGCGTATAAGTACAAATGTATATGATGGATTCTCGTATAAAAATATCTAAGCCTATGATAGAACATGCTCCCCAGAGCAAGTTTGCTGTCTTTACTTTCTCCCACGTGGAAAAAGGTTGTCAAAAAGTTCGAAATGATAATTTACAAATTTTGTAAATTGGGAAATGGTATCTGATAACCTTTCTTCACAGGAAAAATAATTTTCTCAACGGAAAATTTGTTGCAGCAAATTTTCTCACAGGGAAAGGATTTCCGCATAGGAAAAAACATGCACTAATTTCCTATGCTAAATTCTATAGGAAAAATCTGTTTCCGTTAGGAAAATTTGATTTCCCTTGAGAAAAACAACTTTTCCTCTGATAAAATTCGCAATCAAAAGGGACATAACTATTTCAACAGTGGTGCTAGAAATGTTTTTAAGGACAAATATCAGGGATTCAATACTAACCAAGTTATTAACTTTATTTTGACCTACCTCCCAAAATTAAGGTGACAATTTTTGCACCGGAATTGCAAACTTGTCCCGGAGTGTTATCGTTCGAAGAACAACTTTCATTCGTTCCCTTTTTTTGTTCAATGAATTTAGCATAAGATGGCAACTTGGTTCTATGATCAACAAGAAACTGTATACTTTTAGGAACTTTAAGAGTACGTAGTTTATTGTGAATTAAGAGTTCCAGAATGAGGACACATAAATAGACTATTCTTGTTTTAGAATCCAATGGAATTCAATTATAAGGTTGTGTAACAACAAAAAGTATTAACTGAAATAGTTTTCCCCGTATTTCCCTAATCGGTATAGATCAAAGAAATAAGTCTTATTTAATTACATTCGACTTTCTTTATTTTTATCAGATCTAGTTTATTTTCTGATGCATCCCTCCGGTTATTGATTGTGTCCCAACACGGAAGTGCAAGAACTCATTTGATTGGATGGTCTATTAATCTACGTCATTATCGACTTTGCAAGGAAAAAAAGTTCAAGGTTAATTAGGACGCATTTCCCAACAGAAATCAATTAAGGAGAATAGTTTAAAGATCCAACATTAAGAGCAGACAGAAAAAATGTCACTCATTTTACATTGTAAAGAGTACCGCTGCGCAGGCTTCTAATTTGCTATTTTAGACGGATGCTAGCTTAAAATATAAAAGTTAGATTCAGGTATAAAAGTACTGAAAGTACTAAAACGTGTCAGGTGGTTGCTTGTTGGGTCAATCAACTTAATTTGCGTACGTATTATATCTGTTCAGTCACATATTTATAATTTTAAAAATGCAATGCCCGACCTTTGGCGAGAATATAACAAACCATTTACATCCTTTCATATATTTTTTTTTCATGTTCGAGTCTCGAACTATAGTTTCGACGGTGTTATGCGGTGCTGGAACATACAGATACTAGTACACCTCTACATATCGGCGGCAACCAGCTTTTTTTTTTTATTATATTTTTATTATCAGCATTCTTGTTGGTTTTGGTTTGAGTTTAATTCAGATTTTTTGTCATAATTTTAGTCATTAGTAAATTTTACAAATACTATTTTAACCAATGATATTGCTACCTATGTATACGTACTAGTAGATATTTTAACGAAAATCTTTTCCAAAATCACGAAAATAACAATTGAATTCGTTTTTGAAACGATATTCCATTGTGGAGAAAATAGTACTGGATTCTGGCCATGAAGCGTCATTCGGCTTATATAGTTTTAATACCACTTAATAGTATTATAAATGTGATAATTTGATTATATTAGCTCAGTAACTATGGTAATATATCGGTCATTGTGTTGTATTAATAGTTAGTTTACTCAAACCAAGTGGATCCTGTTTATTCCACGTTCGACTCGTGTGTTAATGCCCAACTAAGTGGCAGTATGTTTCTCAGAGTTGTGCGTCCGTTTGTTTGTCCGTCTGTCCCGCTTCATGTTAATGTTTTTGGTCAAGACAGTTTTTGATAAAGTTATAGTCCAATCAACTTCAAACTTAGTACACATATGTTCCCTATGATATGATCTTTCTATTGTTTGAATGCCAAACTGAGAGCTTTAATCTCAATTTCCACTGAACATAGAAAATACAAGTTCGATTGGGGCAACCGTGCACTATGGACAAATTCTTGGTTTTTAACTTAGATCCAGGCATGAAAAAGCGAAGGTAAAGAAGGTGACCTACCGAGTTTCACTGATCATGGGTCTGTACTAACATTAGTAAAATGCTACGGGTGCCAAATGTGGAGTAGGATCTGTTCAATTTGCGGACCACGTGATATCAACCCCGGCTTTTTATTACTCAGTCTTTTGGTTGTTAGGGTATGTGTCTTTTTCGTCGTTTTTTGTTTTTTATCATGGCGTTTTCAGTTTGTTTTCGATTAATTGTCTTGAGATGAGTTGTTTTTAATCAACCTTCAACACAGATTCCTCGACGCAAACAGACTAGCATGAAACAGGTTAATCTCTAAATAAGTTTTTCAACCCTTCAGAAGTACATAATTTTATTTATTTAAGTAGACTTTTTTTTCGCATATCTTTGTTTAATGTGTTGTCATATGTAAGACCATATAAACACATCCGTTATAAGATCAACTGTAATGATAAACCTCATAATCCCGGAATAAACTTTTAGTTTGCGATGATCTATATAAATATGGTTGTTGGTTTATTAGTTTTTCAGCTCTTAATTGATTTTATTTCATCTATTTTTTTTAATCTTTTTTTTTTTTCATTTCCTCGGTTTTATTGTTGGCTTTGACTTAACGAAAGACCTTAGCTATCTATCATTCATAAAGTACATTTATGCATTTATTTCTAAAATATACATTTTGAAATTATCAACTGCATTATAACACTGTAAAAATATACATATAGCACCAATATATCACTTTAATGCAATTGTACTTTACAAAAACTTCCATTAGATGCATTTTAAAATTCCAGTTTGAGTTGAGTAAAAACTCGAGTCACTGCAAATTTATGAGGTATACAATTACAGATGGTCTGGATTGGTGGGAGAGTCTTTAATGTCTGTATTCAAAAACAATTAGTTATTTGCTTTATGTATAAAATAATGCTCATTCTGTAAAATTATTATCTGCTCATGTAAATGATTTATATTTATATATATTCGGTAGCAATTATATCTTTTTTCTTCTGTTATATCCTTCATTCCTGTAATCAATATTGTGTAACTTAATTCTTATCTTTTCTACATTTGTTCTTTATTCTAACTTGTGAATCCCATCATTCTCTTTTCTATCAATTTTTGCATATTTTTCTCTATTTGTTGTATAATTATAATTGTTTGCCATTGTTTCTATTCTAAAATTTTTGCATATTTTTCTCTATCTGTTGTATTTGATGCCATTGTTCTCTATTCTATCAATGTTTGCATATTTACTCTTTTTTGATAGAATAGAGAACAATTGCAAACAATACAACAAATAGAGAAAAATATGCAAAAAAATGATAGATTAGAAAACATTGTGGCAAACAATAAACAACAAATTGAGAAAAATATGCAAACATTGATAGAATAGAAAAAAATTGCAACCAATACAACAGATAGAGAAAAATGTGCAAACATTGATAGAATAGAAAACAATTGCAAACAATACAACAAATAGAGAAAAATATGCAAACATTGATAGAATAGAAATCAATTGCAAACAATAAAACAAATAGAGAAAAATATGCAAACAGTGATAGAATAGAGAACAATGGCAAACAATACAACAAATAGAGAAAAATATGCAAACATTGATAGAATAGAAAACAATTGCAAACAAAACAACAGATAGAGAAAAATATGCAAACATTGATAGAATAGAAAACAATTGCAAACAATACAACAAATTGAGAAAAATATGCAAATATTGATAGAATAGAAAACAATTGCAAACAATACAACAGATAGAGAAAAATATGCAAAAAAATGATAGAATAGAAAACAATTGCAAACAATACAACAAATAGAGAAAAATATGCAAATATTGATAGAATAGAAAACAATTGCAAACAATACAACAGATAGAGAAAAATATGCAAAAAAATGATAGAATAGAAAAAAATTGCAAACAATACAAGAGATAGAGAAAAATATGCAAAAAAAATGATAGAATAGAAAACAATTGCAAACAATACAACAGATAGAGAAAAATATGCAAAAAAATGATAGAATAGAAAACAATTGCAAACAATACAACAGATAGAGAAAAATATGCAAAAAAATGATAGAATAGAAAACAATTGCAAACAATACAACAGATAGAGAAATATATGCAAACATTGATAGAATAGAAATCAATTGCAAACAAAACAACAGATAGAGAAAAATATGCAAACAGTGATAGAATAGAGAACAATGGCAAACAATAAAACAAAAAGAGAAAAATATGCAAACATTGATAGAATAGAGAACAATTGCAAACAATACAACAGATATGCATATTTTTCTCAATTTGTTGTACTGTTTGCCATTTTTTTCTATTCTATCAATGTTTGCATATTTTTCTCTATTTGTTGTATTGTTTGTCATTGTTTTCAAATTTTGCATATTTTTCCTCGATTCACTTTATAATTAGCCATTTTTCTCTATTCTATAAACCTCCTCAAGCTCCTCATAACAATTTAGGCACAGACATAATAGAAACAGTATTGTTTCTGCCTTTACAATGATCTCAAGTTGCTTATTTACAGGGTCGTTTTTGTCTTCAAGATAAAAGTGCATACGTTAATAACTGAAACAATTGATTCAGTTTTTAAAGTACATCAAATCATTGCCCTCTATTGATTAAAATAAAGAACGGTTTCAAATAACATCCGGGTGCTGCTTATAAATTGGTTTATTAGACTAAAGGAGGAAATCAAAAATGACAAATGAAATGAATTGTGTAACTCGAGCATCTTTTCAACTGAAGTCTAAATCCAGAGTACATCGAACGTCATTTCAATAATTTGTAACCCGGACGAAATGGCGGGAAACATCTATCATGCAATTATAATTATACTACATGTATTAACAATTGATAATAACTGTATAGTTTTACATACATTCGAATCATTTGAAGTATTTAGATAGTTTTAAAATATACTGGAATTTCAAATGTTAAAACAGATCCCAGCTCTTAGAGCTCTTCATTCAACAATTATATTGAAATATGACAAATTCATTTTGCTGGCTCATATGGTTATTTGAATTTTTTTTTTTTTTTTGTATTTTGAATTCTTAATTGATATGGTATAGTTTCGTCAATGTTTGGCCCTTTAATGATTATTTGATATAGGAACTTTGCCAATATTGGGGATCTCGTAAGTTTAACTAAATATAGTTATGTTGTGATGTTATACTATAGTCTCAGAAAAAGGGAGATGGTTTGGTACCGTTAAAACGTTTAATTCCGCTGCAAATGTTTGCACATGTCGTAAGTCAGGAATCTGATGTACAGTAATTGTCGTCTGTTTATGTAATTTATACGTGTTTCTCGTTTCTCGTTTCTTTTAAATAGACAAGACCGTTGGTTTTCCCGTTTGAATGGTTTTAAACTAGTAATTTTGGGGCCCTTTATAGCTTGTTGTTCGGTGTGAGCCAAGGCTCCGTGTTGAAGGCCGTACATTGACCTATAATGGTTTACTTTTTACAAATTGTTATTTGGATGGAGAGTTGTCTCATTGGCACTTATACCACATCTTCCTATATCTATTTCGCCAATGTTTGCCTCTAATATAACCAATATTATATGGTAATTTTGAAAATGTTTTGTCCTCAAATTCCCAATGTTTTGCTTCTTTAAAAAGTTTATCTGATATGGTAATTTCATCAACATTTGGCTCTTACAAAATTTTACAAGTTCCCTTGATATTGCAATTTTGCCAACGTTTGGACCTCCAATCTGTACTTAATATGTCAAGTTTTGATTATCAAATTATTCTTAATTTGGTCAATATGTGACCCTCGAATATTTACTTATTATATGGTTATTTTGTCAATCTTTGAGAACAAGCAAACCTGCTAATATAGATCGATTCGCTAATGTTCGGTGCTTGAGTACTTTCTACATTTGGTACATTTGGATTGCGTCTATGTGTGCATTGCTCGAGTACTTTCTTCATTTGGTATATTTGAATAGCGTCTATATTCAGTGCTCTCTGCTTTAACTCGGTCAATATATTGTTTCTTCTTATTGAGACGGCAAACGCCCTTTCTATTTTAATTTTCATTTTCATAAAAAAAACCTTGAAATTTCAACAACAAAAAAGAAAAAAAAAGCGATACATATGATAATTAGTATAGCCTCTTGAATTATGGTGAATTTAGTCGGAGGCGTTTTAAATGTGAACAGTGACTTATCTTCCCTTTGATTTATATGTGGCAGCTGATAAGATCTAATATATTAGTACACGGAAGTGAACAACTCGCCAGTGCATAACTGGAGCTTGGAGCTCAGGAAATCCTAAACCCATCAAATTTGTTAAAGCTGAAAAAGTATAGACAAAGAAAATAGAATTAATAAACGAAACTATCCTCATCTGTTCAGCCATGATAGACAGTTTAATGGATGGCACAACTGCAATCAATTCGCTTCTAACTGTAGTTCTCAGGAACAATTCCAACATTCTCATTTTGCGCCTTTAATCACGCCATATCATGAATGAGAGAATTTCTTGAGACGTGCGTCAATTCATGATATATAATATCATCCACGATGTCTAAAATTAACTTCCAAAAGTTATTTCTGATACATCATTCAAACTCTCTGACTTTCAGATAATATGTGTTACTATTTATAGAAGAACATTGATTAACTACATGTACTTCAAAGCGATCAGGTGAATAACTGAATAGGTTCACTATCATTAATATTCCCGTTGTAATAGATATATTATAAGTATAGAGGTAGCTTTTCGAGATTCAATTGGAAGTACATTGTAAGTTAAGCTTAGTGGTGGGTCGTTAATCATCTCTGAGAATCGATGCACACATGGAACCGTTCCTCACTCGTATTTAGACTTTGGTCGATTAAAGGCAATTGAAATGTTGTATAGACAAAAATCCTTTTTTTAAAGGCTTTATATTGTCCCCTAAATGTTTAGTTTGCAAAAACATGTCGTTGGGATGTTGTCTTATGATACCGATATGTTTACCCAACAGCTCCTATTCATATACTAGTATGCCGTATCTTGTATTCAAAGGCTAGTCAATGGTTTTGATAGTTAACCAGTGATCCCATTGCTGGTCAATGAAGGTGACAGCTTTTCAGTCATCCTTGGAGCTGGCCATAATCCTGATTGTTAACCAATGATGATAACAGCCGGTCAGCCATAATCCTGATTGCGGCCCAATGATAACAGCCGGTCAGTCATTCTGTGAGCTAGTCAATGTAGGTGATAGCTGTTTAATTATAATGGGAGCTGGTCAATGATGATGATTGCTTCTCAGTCATCCTGGGATTCAGTCAATGATGGTGACAACCGGTCAGTCAATCTTAGAGTTGGTCATTGATGGAAACAGGTGGTCCGCCATTCTGGGAGCTGACCAATGACGCCGGAAAAAGTCAATTAGTAAAAGTGTTGGTGTTTCTCCGAAGGTTTTCTGACCGGATTCAGAAATTAACAGTTTTATAGCCAAAATTAAATTGTATGTAAAAGATGCAATTTTACCATATCCCCTTTATTGCAGGTCCGCAGCGATCAGTCAAAAATACAGGAAGTACGTGTAGTATAAACACTTGTGAGTATAAAGCATCGAACTATCAATACATTACATTATTGGGACATGGATCCTGGATTGAGACTGGCATATTAGATGGAGTTGAGGTTAACTAAGTTTACAAGTTCTTTAATTTATATACATAAATATTTATTGTGTTAGTACATATTTACTCTCAGAGTTTTTACCCCTTGTGCAAAACACCGCAGAGTGATTTCCGCATACGATTTTATATAGATAATTTCTGTCTGATATTGTTTATTTACCACCAGTCTTGTTGGTTCTTAAAATGAACTTAATATGATAGACCATGTCATAGAGGAACATATATGACCTTTTCTATTAGCTATAGTTCGTTCTGATACTTAGTACGAAAGGGTCAAGCGACAAAAAAGAGGAACCCCTACGTCACAGACTATATATAGAGTTGTACACAATCCAACCTACATAATAACGTCACTATGATCATGCAGTACCTAGCTTCATGTTCATATAATGATAAAGCTATGACTTGGAAATTGTAGTCAGTCAAACACGACCAAAGCAAATAGTTTACCAGAAGCACATGTAGTCTAAGAAGTTTTATAACCTTGTATTTATGTATAACAATGACAATAGATATATGTGAGCCTAAAATAAAAGTCGAATATTGGTATCAAATATGCAAATTCTTTTCGGATACAGGTTTGAGTCAAGAACCTGTATAATTGGATGATTGTCGTTTGTTGCTATTTATTATATATCTCAAAGGTTAGGAGGATAATATACTCCATCACATTAGGCTCATGTTTGTTTTTCGCAATTGCTTTGTTTAAAAATTAGGCCGTATTTTTCTCGTTGAACATTTGTCATGTGACATTTTACAGCTCCCTATGCGGTGTGGGTTTTGCTAATTATTGAAGGTCGTAATGTGACCGTTAATTATTACCTTATACGTCAATCGCCCACCTGGATAACTTTGGTTGAAAAAATATATGATATAATGTCTACAATCATCAATCCTATAAAAGTTACAAAATTTAGCTTTGAAGTTTCAGAGTATATTTTATGACGGCCATATTTTTCGTCCGATGAGAACCCGTTTAAAGGTGGTACCCAACACTTTCACTAAAATAATTTGGCTCGTTTAATTTTCATAAAATTTTGACAAAGTATTTACTTTGACCCTTTGACAAAAATATAAAAATTTAAAAAAAATATGAACCAACCATTTTGTCACAAATATTACACTGCTTATATAGCAATTTGACAAAGTTAACACTAATTTTGATCATTGAGAAGCTTAATATTCCCTTAAAAACACAACATAATTAAAACGTTAAGCTGATTTTACAGAGTTATCTCCCTGTCGTGTTAGCTACCACCTTAAAATCACATGGTCATACAGAAAAGGTGATATAAAAGGGAAACCAGATATGACCACAAATATTGGTACAGAGGACCACGTCAACCACTTACTACAACATATGTGTAAAAAGAGACAAACAAAATCAATCAGAAAGCCTTACTATATATTTGGTGGTACGTACTCATAAACCTGCCCTATCACTATCATGCGTTTAAAGATCTTTTAAAAGTACTTTAGTATAATATACGATCAAAATCTTGCATTTAGTCAATTGAACAAGGAAATAAAAAAAGGAGATTAATTAGGAAAGCAGGGTCAACATTCTCTAGCTTCAACAGGAAGCTTGCAAAGAGAGCCACAGCTTAGAGCTAGAAAATAATAAAAATACAGCATTTAAAAACATAAATATGTGTTCTAAGCGTGATATGACGTTGTGAATTTCTTCTAGAAAGAATGCAGGCAAAACAAAAAGTCTCAGTAGGAACAGATTTGAAAATTCGAACGTCAATACTTTACATTTCAATATTATAAGTCAAAAATGTTACCCAAAGTAGGATATTCGTGAAAATATACTCTCTGATATTATCGGAATGTGTTAATTTTAAAGGGAAATGCCGCGTATGCAAACTTGAATAGTAAATATCTTTAAGAGAACAATTTGTTCTACTATTCGTACATATAACTATCGCATTGATTATATTTAATAATTTAATTAGATTTGTAACACATATATGGCAGGAATAGATGTTTAGATATTTCAATAATGAGACATTTTTCTATGCCACCTATTTCCGTGGGTAGTTGGTGGTTGTAGATCTGTCGTTCATATGGTTTGATCTCTCTCTAGGCGCAGCTTTATTTTAGCGGCAATTTAAAATATGATAATTTGATATATAATATATCTGACTTGTGTTTCATTAATTTGTGTCCAAATTATTTGGACATCTTTTGTTTGGTACTGTACAGGTGTCGGTCTAGTTATATATGACAGAATATGACTGTTGCAAGGCAATACTAAACCCAAAACTTATATTTCCCTACTTCCTTGTTATTAAATAAGTCATGTTTGAAACCATGATCACTTTTGAAAAATAAAATAGTAATAGACTGTTTCTAAAGTATTTACTTTCAGAAATACGTGTGCACTATATGATAATAATATTAATAAGTAAAATGTTTGGCGTAAACAAGAATAACATGAATAAATAATTATTTTTTTTAGAGAATTCACTAAAATTGAGAATGGAAATGGGGAATGTGTCAAACAGACAACAACCTGACCATAGAAAAAACAACAGCAGAAGGTCACCAACAGGTCTTCAATGTAGCAAGAAATTCCCGCACCCGGAGGCGTCCTTCAGCTGGCCCCTAAACAAATATATACTAGTCCAGTGATAATGAACGCTATACTAATTTCCAAATTGTACACAAGAAACTAAAATTAAAATAATACAAGATTAACAAAAGCCAGAAGCTCCTGACTTGGGACATGCGCAAAAATGCGGCGGGTTAAACATGTTTATGCGATCTCAACCCTCCCCCTATACCTAACCAATGTAGAAAAGTAAACGCATAACAATACGCACATTAAAAATCAGTTCAAAAGAAGTCCGAGTCTGATGTCAGAAGATGTAACCAAAGAAAATAAACAAAATGACAATAATACATAAATAACAACAGACTTCTAGCAGTTAACTGACATGCCAGCTCCAGAATTCAACTTATTCCAGACAATCATCGATCGAGAATCTACGCAAAAAGTCGAAATTTAATAGTGAATATTCAGTAAAATACGTATTTCGACGTATGGTCAAAGTTGTACAATAACTGTTTACCCTTCTATGGACGGATCAGCCCAGGTTTTAGTGCGTTAGTGATTCCTAATCTTTAGTTTTCTAAAGAGTGGTGTTTGTGTAGTGTTGTCTGTTTGGTGTTGTTTGTTTTGTGTTGTGTAAAATATTGTTTGTGCTCGTGTTGTGTAGTGTTGTTTGTTTGATGGTGCGTGTTGTTAGTGTAGAGTGTTCTTTGTGTAGTGCTGTGTAGAGTATTGTTCGTGTAAAAATGTTGTGTGGAGTGTTGTTTGTCTTTCGCCTTTTTTCCTATATTGGCCATGGTGCTGTCAGCGAAATTCGGAATTGTGCATTACGTACAACGATTCGATCTGTGTCTGACGGTACGCGATAGG
This sequence comes from Mytilus galloprovincialis, assembly GCF_965363235.1. NCBI lineage: Eukaryota > Metazoa > Mollusca > Bivalvia > Mytilida > Mytilidae > Mytilus > Mytilus galloprovincialis. The sequence goes on along the minus strand of NC_134850.1, from coordinate 60,411,578 downwards.
CTTTTTTAAATTTTTTATTCCTGCTCTTAATTGTGTCTTATTATCAGTCCGTGTCCTCCAGTCCGTTACTGTTGTTTTTTTTTTTGCGGAAACAAATTTTGAAAACTTAGCGGCCAGCTCAAATCCATTCCAGTTTTAATTATGTTAGGTGAGGTACATTCGGATGTACCTGTCAATGTTTACGCACTGCACGCGTTGTGATCTTACTTTTTTGTTAACACTACATGATGTTTATTTCCGTGTTGTCTTTATTGGTACAACTCTGCGATTACTTGTCATTACAGGGTCATGTCTACGATTTAGGTGCAAAGAAGTAACGACACGAACTTCCGAAGTAAAACGAATATTCTCACCTGGAGCAACGTATATATATATAACTCGTCTAAACATCAACCCAACAATGTTAGATCTGTAAATTTTGTTCTTCCCTCGCTAGGGATTCGAACCTATGCTACTGAGATATCGTGACACCAAATCCGGCGCCTGATTGTAGCCGTCCCGCTAGACCACACGACCACCTGGGCTTCATTAAATGAAGCTTTCGGTGGCCGGGTGTTACCTTTCCACGTCAGTTTTAATCTAGCGTCTAGTATGTGTTTTGTGTTGTGCAGTTACTTTACTGTTGAGCCTGTCCATAGTAAGAAGCCCAAGTTTTTTTTAATCATTTATGATTTGGATTTCTACACATATTTTCATATACAGAGGCTGTATCAGTAATGTTAGTAACTTTTCATATATACTTAGTAACTTGTTTAATATTTATTTTTGTGTTTAAGTTAAAAAAAATTACACAATACTTGCCAACATCTTTCAAAATGTATCCTTTTACAAGCGTTCAGGACACAATTTAATGGTGAGAGCCCTCATGGGGTTTTTGATTATGTGATTACTTGGCCGTTTTTTTAATGATTATTTGATTATTAAGCCAAATATTTCATGATTATTTGATTACCTAGGACTGTATTTTTAGTTTATGATTATTTGATTACTAAAGATAAGCAAATATTTAATGATTATGTGATTATATTGGCAAAAAAATGGTGATTATGTGATTACTAGGACCCCCAATGAGGGGCCTCAATGGTCATAGATTTGATTTAATACGATTTGTTAAACTTCAGAGGATACAATATTCTGAAAAATAAGCAGATAACCAAGACATTTACTAAAATGATTATAATGATGAAATAAATAAAATTTTCCTAAAGTGCACAGGAAGTGCATCAAATAATTTCACTGGGTAGTAATGGCAAAGAAATTTGTCTGTAGCCCGCTAGGTATATAAAATAGTACTTTTTGTATTATATTCGCTTGGACTAATACGTCTGGAATGTTAATACATGTATTTTGTTCTACGTAATTATGGTATAAATACAGGGCGGACAAAAAGTGCTTGTGTTTGTGTAAGAAAATGTCTGAAACAAAGATGCACTTTACTACAGGATAATGTTCCTCTCTGAATCATGCTCTTGAGACGTCAGCTTACATTACCTATGTTATATTTATTAACGTTTTATGTAATACGGTCACACAACAGACTAAATACCTTCTTACTGCTGACGTCACAGACGATCCCAGTTATTTATATAAGCTATAAAAATAGTCGGTACGCTGATCAGAGAGGTACTACAATCACGAGATGTTTAACCTTGGTTAACCGCCATAGTTTTTCCAAGGTCAACTAAATGTATATGTACTTTGTGTTGTTTGTTCTACAAGTAGTGTAATTGATTTGTTGATTTGTCCTAATGAAGATTGGAAAGACAAATATGTCATTTCTACTGACAGTGATCATTCCTGATAATTATAAATGTCGGTATTTTTACAAAACTGTAAAATAATGACAAATCATGCACTTATCTATTTTCGAGGTTATGTCTGGTGTTTTCTATTATAGATGGAAATTAATTTAACACGAATGATAAATGAATAAATATAACATGATTGATCCTTATCTGAACATTTTTAAATGAAAACAATCACACAAAACATAACAAAGTTCTCTTTTGTGTTTCAAAACATTAATTCTAAAAAAACTGTTCACGAGCAGTGAGACGTCAGTGAGACAAAATGATACTTGTACAAATTACTTGGTAATGTAGTTTTATGCTTTTCTGTTATTTTTCAATTTGTACATGTCAACGTGAATAAATGTCTGATTATTCATTTTGTCGATATTTCTTATTTGGACACAGTGACTTTTATGCACCGGTCATTGAAACTATGCATGTTTGAAACCCATTATTTATACTGAAGTTATAATTAATCTTAATGCCAGTAAACAACTCAAACATCTAACACATGAGATTTAAATTAAAAGAACAATAGACTGCGACTAAAACTGAACTCAAAAAATGATGCAACCTTGTATATGTACGTGGGCGCCGTCATAATGATTTTCAATTGTTTTGAACGTGTCACCGTTGATGTCTGGAGTTTTGGGGAATATGTGAGTGTTTCTAACAGTCTAGCTCCTTAACTTCTTTGATATACCAGTATTATAACAAGACACAAGTTTGCGTCCGAAATATTAGTACAATAGAATAGTACTGATGATGTTGATGATCCGTGATGGGTGAAAAGAAATAAAAACACCAAAAGGTCGGTCAAAAACCAGACGATGAAAAACAGACAACTCATTGACACTGAGAATCGTGATTTTATGCAAAATAAATAACCACCAATTAAGCAAAAAAAAATAACCACAATTTATGATAACAATAACAAAGTTGGTACATCCTGGTATTTATGGTGAGTTTATTTCAAGGTAAACTAATAATCGTATAAACTGTCATTTCTTAAAATCTTATAGAATCCACCGTTTATTTTTTAAAAAAATCTTTTAGAATCCACCGTTAATCTCTAAAATACACCCAGTAAAATCATACACATTTTTCGACACAAGTTATTTTAAGCTGTATTTGTATGAGTGAATGTTTATATCGGAGTTCAGGTGGACTTATTTAAACTACATGTATGTAGATAAAAACACTGTCAGATTAAAATGTAAATCAAACTGATTCAGTACAAGTATGTACTTAAACGTGCTATACAATATTTCGGTCATGATATCTTAAATCATCATACCGGTCATTGAACTACATGTTTTGTGTTCATACGTAAGGATTGCGGGAAACTTAACAAGTGCGTTCAAGAATTTAAAATTTTTAAGAATTATTGTTTTGTTATATGGAATGCAACCGCGAAACTGATCACTGAATTTTAAAACGTCAGAGACAGTAACACCCATAGTAAAATGCTATGCTGCACGAATCCTCTCCTGTGCTGTATTCATGAGGAATATTATGAGTGTCACAATGTGTAATTATAGTACGATAATCAAAAGATGGCCAAAGTTCACAATTCCCTTAAAAAAGGTCATATCTAAAACGATAGAATATTATTAATATGGTCAACTGTATATGATTGGGGAAATCATACCAAGTATCAAAAAGTTGCGTTCTTAAGATGTGTGATACGACTGTCATACAAGTGAGAGGTTTAGCTAGCTATAAAACCAGGTTCAATCCACCATTTTCTACATTTGAAAATGCCTGTACCAAGTCAGGAATATGACAGTTCTTGTCCATTCGTTTTTTATGCGTTTTGTAATTTGATTTTGCTATGTGATTATGGACTTTCCGAATTGATTTTCCTCTGAGTTCAGTATTTTTGTGATTTTACTTTTTATAATACCCAAATAAAAAGTCAAAATCCAATGATTTCCCTTATAATGAGCAAATCAAAATGGCGGTATAATTTGTTCAACCACACGCAAAAAAAAAAAGAGTGTTTTGTCACAATACTAAAAAAACCCCATTAAAGTCCCATAACTCTTATTCAAATGGTCTGATCAACTGACGGCAACCAATCGTAATAAGTATGAGACTTTGCTGTAAAAACGGAGGATTTGTGGTCGATGATAAGGTGTCATGTTACAATACTGTGGTCAAAATGTCATAATATCAAATCACTGTCCGGGTCGCTCACCTGCATCTTCAACAATAGTCATTTGTTTTGTTAAAAATCATCACGAAAAGGCATTTACAATGTTACATTGTAATTAAAGAGTCAACTGAAATTTTCAGTCATATTGACATATTTGTATATCTTGTCCTGTTAATAATTTTGCTTTTTAAAGATTCTATCTACATTTGTATTAATTGCACTTATCATGATAATGGACAAAAACTAAAAAAAAAATGGTAAAAACATAATTAAAGGGAAATAACTGAAATAACAAGTAGACTTAAGTTTTCAGCCATCGTGACTTATTTGTAGATCTAATCATTTGTGTAACACAAAGTTTCAATCTATCTATAATTATAGTTTTTAAAATACTATACAAAAATGCAAAACATTGGGAACAAGAAAGTGTCCATACTCTAACTTGGCATTAAAATTTGAAATATCATATCATAGTGAACATGTGTACTTAATTTTAAGTGGATAGAACTGTAACTTCATCAAAAACTACCTTTACCAAAAACTTTAACCTGAAGCAGGACATACGGACGAACGAACGGACGCACAGACCAGAAAACATAATGCTCCTTCAAAATCGTAGGTGGGGCATAACTAATCATTAATTGGCAATAAATCCAATAAGGAGTCAATTGACGATTTCGGTTCAGTTATTTGTAGATTGTGACTTGTTGATTAATTTGACATTATAAAGTTCCTTTTTGTATCTACTAACAAACGCAAAAAGTTGGTCAAATTCTTTTAAAAAGCAATAACTCCAATACTGAGTCGTGTAATGATTTCAATAATGTTTGACTTATTTGTAGATTTTTTTTATGAATATTCTTTCATCGGGCAACTAGATACCTCAATAATGATTGGGGCCAAGTTTGGTGGTTAAACTTGGCGCAGTAGTTAAGAGGAAAATGTTTAAAAGTAAATGGATGACGACGGAGTCAGACATGAAGACAGTGACCAAGTTTTCAGTAAAGCTCACTAAGCCTTTCGGTATGGTAAGATGAAGAGAAGTTTTAATGGATATTGGCGTTGATTGCCTTATTGACGCTCACATCAAGAACTAGTTTTTATATCCTGGATTGGTAATTCACATCTATAAACAAAAAACATTGATAATATATATTCCTAGTTAATATAATATATGCTTTCATTCATTGTAAAATGAAATAAATAATACTATTATGACATAAATATAAAAAAAAGGATGCAAAAATAAACCGCGTTATTCCGATTTTTATATCAGGTTTGACATTGAAAAAGATATCTAATTGTCAAAGAAAACAACAATTTAGACATAAATACAACTCGTAAACAACATTCATATCATATTTTCTTCTACATTTCACCGAATATTAAATTGATTTCATTGGATTATTTAGGGTTAAACGCATTAAATAAAAACAAAAACCATGTGCGCGCAGCTGTACAATATCCTTGAACAAGGTTATATTTACACTCATTCATAATAGACATAAATTAACTTAATTCACAGTCGATTGACGCAAGAAGAAGTTTGGGATATCTGTTCATATGATGCTTTTAATTTTTGGGCAGATAAAAGGTGGTACAATTGCTTGAATATCGTTTTTAAAGTGGTGAAAGGACATCTTGCCTTGTATCTTATAATTTTTTTTAACAAAAAAAAACTCTGCAAAAAACGTCTTCTGACTTAGAAACTAAGAATTTACTTCATCTGTTTGTTAAGGTCCTTTAAAAGTTTTGATTGCCATGCTTTCAAAACGTTTTACAGTTTGATTTGACTGTGACTTGCAAGCCTCTTTTTGGTATGCTAAAGGCCCATGCAGAAACCTGTTGGTTGTATGCATAGGAACAAATCCGCTTCAAGGTTTCGATTTAGTTTGATTTTTGAAAATCACGGAAAAATGATCATGTGTTTGTCTGGTTTATTTTTTATTTTTAAATTGTATTGGTTCTATTTTGTAAACAGAGGTGAAAGAAACCAAAGGTTCTTTAAACAAGTAACTTTAAAAAAAAAAAAAAAAAAAAAAAAAACCGACAACGCCATAGCTTAAAAAGAAGAAATCAAACAGACAAGCAACAGTACATAAACACAACATCGGAAAAGACCGAGCAATACAAACACCACCAAAAACTTGGAGAATATCAGGTGCCCTGGTAGGTAAAATAGATTCTGCTCCACATGGAGAATATCAGGTGCCCTGGAAGGTAAAATAGATCCTGCTCCACATGGAGAATATCAGGTGCCCTGGTAGGTAAAATAGATCCTGCTCCACATGGAGAATATCAGGTGCCCTGGAAGGTAAAATAGATCCTGCTCCACATGGAGAATATCAGGTGCCCTGGTAGGTAAAATAGATCCTGCTCCACATGGAGAATATCAGGTGCCCTGGAAGGTAAAATAGATCCTGCTCCACATGGAGAATATCAGGTGCCCTGGAAGGTAAAATAGATCCTGCTCCACATGGAGAATATCAGGTGACCTGGAAAGTGAAATAGATCCTGCTCCACATGGAGAATATCAGGTGCCCTGGAAGGTGAAATAGATCCTGCTCCACATGGAGAATATCAGGTGCCCTGGAAGGTAAAATAGATCCTGCTCCACATGGAGAATATCAGGTGCCCTGGAAGGTAAAATAGATCCTGCTCCACATGGAGAATATCAGGTGCCCTGGAAGGTAAAATAGATCCTGCTCCACATGGAGAATATCAGGTGACCTGGAAGGTAAAATAGATCCTGCTCCACATGGAGAATATCAGGTGCCCTGGAAGGTAAAATAGATCCTGCTCCACATGGAGAATATCAGGTGACCTGGAAGGTGAAATAGATCCTGCTCCACATGGAGAATATCAGGTGACCTGGAAGGTGAAATAGATCCTGCTCCACATGGAGAATATCAGGTGCCCTGGAAGGTGAAATAGATCCTGCTCCACATGGAGAATATCAGGTGCCCTGGAAGGTAAAATAGATCCTGCTCCACATGGAGAATATCAGGTGACCTGGAAGGTGAAATAGATCCTGCTCCACATGGAGAATATCAGGTGACCTGGAAAGTGAAATAGATCCTGCTCCACATGGAGAATATCAGGTGCCCTGGAAGGTGAAATAGATCCTGCTCCACATGGAGAATATCAGGTGCCCTGGAAGGTAAAATAGATCCTGCTCCACATGTGGCACCCGTCGTGTTGATAATGTAAGTTCAAACCCAGTGATAAGTCGATCTCGGGGAACGGGGTCCGGATTGAAGCTACGAAGCTACGAAGGCAAAAGTTCAATCTCTAAACTGGTGAAACAAAGACTGAAAATTTGTACATCAGCATTTTAGCATACACACGGCATTTGTGGCATTTCGAAGCAAGCAACACGACTACTCAAGTCAAAGTTAAATGCCCGGATTGGGTACACAGTAGTGAGCATTTAAACACGTGATCACCCTGTATGTAACATTTGTCACTGAATGTTAGGCAACAAACAATCGATCAACCAACCAAACAATCAGTCAATAATTTCTATTTATTTCTAATACATTTTATAGATAAACATTCAACCTTGTGTCAATACACTACAAACCATTAAAGTCTAAAATGGCCTATATCTGTACTCGACTGTACTGATTTTTACTCGACCAGTCTGAATTGGTCTGACTTTTACTTGATATTACTCGACCCCAGTCTGAACCATACTTGACTGTACTGAATCGTACTTGACCCTTATCTTTGCCGTTGAAAATAGTCTGAACTATTACTCGACCAGTCTGAAACAGTCTTAACCCATTCTCGACTTGTACTCGACCTATTTTTCCAGTCTGAACCATACTTAACCAAAGGTCTGAACAGTACTCGACCAGTCTGAACCATACTAGACCAAAAACTCTACTTTTTTAACTGTAAAAATAAATTTCTATTTAATGACATGTATAACAACAGCAAACAAAATTTATAAAAAAATTTAACCTTATATTAGAAATATATCTATGATTATATTTAGGATGAAAAAAAATATATTATATAAAACTTATATCAAAAAGGGATATTATCAAATGATAAATAAAATTGTTTTTCTGATTAGTGGTGAAATATAAAGAATAACCTCTGCTTGTGGCAAACTCATAAATAAGATCACACCTGGTCAGAGGTATTAAATTCTAAATATCATTGATTCAAAATTGCAACATCCTGTTTAAGTTAAATAACAAGGCCTTTCAAATATACATGTATGTACTAGATAAGTAATACAGTAATAATTTAAGAAAATAGGGCTTTCTTTTTACCTGTAAAACACACATGTATTGAGGTAATTAGAACATATTAAAGTGCTTTCTGTATGCCATGTTAATTTGACAAAAAAAATTACTTAAATTAATTGAAATAAATTTTCACTGTTCCTTTGGAATACATTTCTTTTTTTAAAAAGGTTATCAAGGATTGCTATGGAAATTCTATTATCATGATTACATTAAATTCTTGGTTTAATAAAACAAAACAATTAAGCTCTCATTTTTTTAAAATTTATTAAGTTGTTTAATATACTATTTTATATATATATTAATGAGAAAAAAAAAACATTCACTGCATTATTAATTCACTCAACTAAATCTTTACTAGGTTTAAGTTAATGGTGAAAATAGTCCAGTTACCATAAAATACTTCCGAAGTATTCATAAAATTTTGAATAAATATTGAAAATATTAGTCATTTGTTAGTCACAATTCATTTTTTTAGATTATGTGATCAGCTTGTTTTATTTATATTTTAAAAGTTGATATATATTTTTACGTAAGTGTTGATTAATATTGTGTTGACGTTATATTATGATTGATTATTGTGAAATTTTAATTTCAATACTGTATTGAATACATTTTTAATTTCAATTTATTGTTCAAATTTCATTTTTATTTTAAAAAAAATCCTAAATTGATAAAATTCAGTTGATAGATACAAAGAATAGGTCTAGGTTGGTTAAGACTTGGTCGAGTATAGTTCAGACTAGGTCGAGTATGGTTAAGACTTGGTCTAGTATGGTTCAGACTAGGTCGAGTATGGTTCAGACTAGGTCCAGTACGGTTCAGACTAGGTCGAGTACGGTTCAGACTAGTATAAAATGGTTAAGTACTGGTCAAGTACACATTCAGACTGTTAAGTATAGTTCAGACTACAGTCGAGTATTATCAAGTAAATCTCAGACGAATTCAGACTGGTCGAGTAAAAATCAGTACAGTCGAGTACAGATATAGGCCATTTCAGACTTTTAATGGTTTGTAGTGATAGTTCACTCAATCAGAATTGTTTTTAAATATCATTTCATAAATAAGGGAGTGGACACATATGACCCACGTCAACTCCTTTTCTAACTCTATAAAACTAAACCAAGTGGTGGCCTTTAGATATCCGTTCTACTTGAACAATATTAAACTAAACCAAGTGGCGGCCTTCAGATATCCATTCTACTGGAACAATTTTAAACTAAACCAAGTGGCGGCCTTCAGGTATCCATTCTACTGGAACAATGTTAAACTAAACCAAGTGGCGGCCTTCAGGTATCCATTCTACTGGAACAATGTTAAACTAAACCTCGTGGTGGCCTTTAGATATCCATTCTACTTGAACAATATGAAACTAAACCAAGTGGCGGCCTTCAGATATCTGTTTTACTTGAACAATGTTAAACTAAACCAAGTGGCGGCCTTCAGATATCCATTCTACTGGAACAATTTTAAACTAAACCAAGTGGCGGCCTTCAGGTATCCATTCTACTGGAACAATGTTAAACTAAACCAAGTGGCGGCCTTCAGGTATCCATTCTACTGAAACAATGTTAAACTAAACCTCGTGGTGGCCTTTAGATATCCATTCTACTTGAACAATATTAAACTAAACCAAGTGGCGGCCTTCAGATATCTGTTTTACTTGAACAATGTTAAACTAAACCAAGTGGCGGCCTTCAGGTATCCATTCTACTGGAACAATGTTAAACTAAACCAAGTGGCGGCTTTCAGATATCTGTTTTACTTGAACAATGTTAAATTAAACCAAGTGGCGGCCTTCAGGTATCCATTCTACTGGAACAATGTTAAACTAAACCAAGTGGCGGCCTTCAGATATCCATTCTACTTGAACAATGTTAAACTAAACCAAGTGGCGGCCTTCAGGTATCCATTCTACTGGAACAATGTTAAACTAAACCAAGTGGCGGCTTTCAGATATCTGTTTTACTTGAACAATGTTAAACTAAACCAAGTGGCGGCCTTCAGGTATCCATTCTACTGGAACAATGTTAAACTAAACCAAGTGGCGGCCTTCAGATATCCATTCTACTGGAACAATGTTAAACTAAACCAAGTGGCGGCCTTCAGATATCCATTCTACTTGAACAATGTTAAACTAAACCAAGTGGCGGCCTTCAGGTATCCATTCTACTGGAACAATGTTAAACTAAACCAAGTGGCGGCCTTCAGATATCCTTTCTACTGGAACAATTTTTAACTAAACCAAGTGGCGGCCTTCAGGTATCCATTCTACTTGAACAATGTTAAACTAAACCAAGTGGCGGTCTTCAGATATCCATTCTACTTGAACAATGTTAAACTAAACCAAGTGGCGGTCTTCAGATATCCATTCTACTTGAACAATGTTAAACTAAATCAAGTGGCGGCCTTCATGTATCCATTCTACTTGAACAATGTTAAACTAAACCAAGTGGCGGTCTTCAGATATCCATTCTACTTGAACAATGTTAAACTAAACCAAGTGGCGGCCTTCAGATATCCATTCTACTTGAACAATGTTAAACTAAACCAAGTGGCGGCCTTCAGGTATCCATTCTACTTGAACAATGTTAAACTAAACCAAGTGGCGGCCTTCAGATATCCATTCTACTTGAACAATGCTAAACTAAACCAAGTGGCGGCCTTCAGGTATCCATTCTACCTGAACAATGTTAAACTTAACCAAGTGGCGGCCTTCAGGTATCCATTCTACTTGAACAATATTAAACTAAACCAAGTGGCGGCCTTCAGATATCCATTCTACTTGAACAATGTTAAACTAAACCAAGTGGCGGCCTTCAGGTATCCATTCTACTGGAACAATGTTAAACTAAACCAAGTGGCGGCCTTCAGATATCCATTCTACTTGAACAATGTTAAACTAAACCAAGTGGCGGCCTTCAGATATCCATTCTACTGGAACAATGTTAAACTAAACCAAGTGGCGGCCTTCAGGTATCCATTCTACTTGAACAATGTTAAACTAAACAAAGTGGCGGCCTTCAGATATCCATTCTACTGGAACAATGTTAAACTAAACCAAGTGGCGGCTTTCAGATATCCATTCTACTGGAACAATGTTAAACTAAACCAAGTGGTGGCCTTCAGGTATCCATTCTACTGGAACAATGTTAAACTAAACCAAGTGGCGGCCTTCAGGTATCCATTCTACTGGAACAATGTTAAACTAAATCAAGCGAATGCCTTTAGATATCCATTCTACTGGAACAATGTTAAACTAAACCAAGTGGTGGCCCTCAGATATCCGGCCATGATATGTATTAAACAAAACTTAACCTCGTGGAACCCTTAATATTTACATTCTAACTCTACCAAACTAAACAATGTGGCGGCCTTCAGATATTCATTCTACGTATACAAAACTAAACAATGTGGCGGCCTCCAAATATTCATTCTACGTATACAAAACTAATTTATAAAACCTCGTGCCCATTCTTACTCTACAAAACTAAATCTCGTGTTGTCCTTCAGATATCCAATCTGAAGTTATTGACATATTTAATAATCTTCTATTGTACTTATTAATATTTAATCTGAAACCAATCCTGAATAAATTTATTACGGATTTGTAACATAAACAGTGTTAAAAGTTCACTAAATATCAGGTTAATCATTTAGGACCTTGAACTCCTTTTTTTCAACGATAAATTGTATAGGACAAATCTAAATGATAAACATACAACATCAGTAGTTGATAGCTTTGTATATTGGAATTTAACTTTCTTCCTCCCTCTTTTTAAATGTATTTATGAACTAAAGGTGTAGTCAATACGCCAACGAGTGGGAAATGCAAAAACAAAGCAACCCAGAAAAAAAAATGCCGGTCAGCATACGAATATCAATGATAGACAAAAGTCCAAACCGTATTTGAGAATAATGTGCAAAACGTTTAGAAAAGGTAAAAATGTAAAGAACAGAGAATATTTGTCCAACAATAAAGATTTGAGAATACATGTATTTCGGTGTTGAAACAAAAAGAATAAAGAAAAATGGGGAATTAAATTAAGAAATTATAAAAATAAAAGCGTGTCACACATGAGTCTTTTATAGACGATAGGCGTGTGGCGTATAACATGTTAGGCCTGGTATCATCGAGGAATATATATCAACATTTGTTTGTTTTTTACGTGTTACGTGATGTATCAAATAAATTTCGTAATTTTTTTATTTTAAATTTGGCAACAGATATTCGAAACATTTGGTTGTGACATGGTAAAAAGCCATATAAAGAACATGGCATAAAATATTGTGGTATATATAAATAGGTAATGTATGACTGGTATTTGAACAGTTTAAAAATATAATAATAAATTTATAGTGCAAATAATTAGCATATCAAGTAAAATTTTCTATAAAATAAGTTATTTTCATCCTTTGTACTTAAAGAATATTTCACTGATTGTTGCTGTCTTGACTACTCGCTATATATTGTCGAAAACAAAGATGATTATTATAAGGTACTTATCATTATTTATCTGGGAGGGGGGCTGGTCAAAATACAGAGGGGATCAAGTTTTTTTCAGTGTGTGGAAAAGGGGGGTTCAAATTTTTTTATAAATTCAAATAGGGGGATCAATATTTTTACACATGGAAATAAGTATTTCACACACTTCAAGAGACAACATGTCAAGAAGAACATTGCAGCAGTCAAATCAAAATATATTTTTAGCACCATTCATATACAGTTAAGTAAGACATACATTTGGTGATGTAGTTGCTTCATAATCCAAATAATTCAGTCGTTATACATGTATTTCACTCACTTTGATCACTAAATTAACAAGCATTACTGCCAAGTTTTGTTTTAATCAGCTTAATAGTTTGAGAGGAAATTAAGTATAAATTAAAGCGAAATCAACAGCGATTTGTGCAAAATTTTGTCCAAAAATACAAAGCATGCCGCATCATGAAAGAATATAGTGTAGAGTAATAATTCTCCAATAAATGATTAAATATTCATCTTAGAATCTGCATACAAACAGTTGAATATTGAATACAAAATGATTTTGAGATGATGAACACTACTACTGTAACTTTTTGTTTTCATTACAAGATCTCTTTGGGTCCATTTATACCTCTTACTCCCGCAAAATTTGTACTTTTAGGCTAATAAATGAAAATTTTGAGGCTACATGTACTATCACACATTTATGTATGAAATGTGACAACAAATAAGTAACTTAATTGTTCAAGCTGAAGGCATGAACTATCTCCATATAAAAGTTTAGCGACTCAATTGACATTTCAATAAGGCCTTACATAAAACTTAAGTTTAAGCAGCGTTCAAGAGAAGGATATAGGATAGATTCCTCTTAGTGAATAATGTGTTCTTACTATTTCAAAAAGTTATTTTTTTAGAGTTACTTAAGATCAAGTTTTCTTTAATAGCACAATACTGGAAATTAGAAAAAAAGTCAGAAAAAATTTACTCAAAACACTGGCTTGCACTACCTACTTATATTCATGGAAGAGCCCTATTTCAAGACAATTTTCCCGCAAATTATTTTTTTGACTCAATCCACTGAGAATGTATCATTTTCAATATTTTCGTGAAAGAACATGATAAATGTTTTGCATGTTAAAATTTTGGCATGGTTGATAGAGGGGGGGGGGGGTCAATTTTTTTAAAGGTTTTTACTGGGGGGATCAAATAAAAATAGTGAAATATTATAGGGGGGATCAGGAAATTTTGTAAGTTTGATTTCAAAATGAAGAGCCCCCCCCCCCTCCCAGGTAAAAAATGATAAGTCCCTAAATAGCCAGTATGACTAAAACAGAACACTAATCAGTATGGTATCAGAACAGAATTTATAAACGAATCTTGAATTTAAATTTGCATTGTGTCGAAATAATCACACTTGATCATACTTAGTGTTTGTAATTTTTCAGAATGAATATATAATTGACACTTTTTAAAATGAAGTATTTGCCACGTTTCTGAATGTGAACAATATTTCCACGTTCCTAAATGTAAACAGTATATGTCAAGTTTATAAATGTTGGTAGTACTTGAAACAAAGCGTATTTTCACGTTTCTGAATCTATATATACTAAGTATTTGTTAAGATTCTAAATACAGACAGAATTTCCTAGCTTCTGAATTCAGACAGTCACTGATTCCCCACATGTCTGAATTTATATATACAGAATCTGTTCACGAATGCTCCGCGTTAACGACCGTACTTTGACCTATAATTACTTACTTTTTGCACATTGTGACTTGGATGGAGAGTTGTTTCATTGGCACTCATACCATATCATATGTCTAGGTTCTGATTGTAGACAGTATTTGTCAAGTTTATGAATATATAGAATATGTGTCATGTTTCTGACTGGAAAGTGTACATATGATGTCTCTGGTTGTAGATATTAAATGTCATGTTTCTGAATGTACACTAAGTGTCACGATTCGGAAAGTAAAAGGTATTTGTCAAGTCACAGTTCTTAAATAGTATGTGTCAAGTTGTAGAAAAGCTTTATAACAGCTCTCAAGGTTATCATTGCAGACATTATTTGCCATCTTTTAATTATAAGAAGTACATGTCACGTGGTATATGTAATTGAAATGACTCGGACTTCTCTTGAACTGAATTTTAATGTGCCTATTGTTATGCGTTTACTTTTCTGCATTGGCTAGAGGTATAGGAGGAGGGTTGAGATCTCACAAACATGTTTAACCCAGCCGCATTTTTGTGCCTGTCCTAAGTCAGGAGCCTCTGGCCTTTGTTCGTCTTGTATTATTTCAACTTTTAGTTTCTTGTGTATAATTTGGAGTTTAGTATGGTGTTCATATCACTGAACTAGTATATATTTGTTTAGGGGCCAGCTGAAGGACGGCTCCGGGTGCGAGAATTTCTCGTTGCATTGAAGACCTGTTGGTGACCTTCTGCTGTTGTTTGCTCTATGGTCGGGTTGTTGTCTCTTTGACACATTCCCCATTTCCATTCACAATTTTAATTGTCAAATGTCCGAATGTAAATAACACTGTAGCTGTCAGGTTTTCTAAATGCAGACATGGGCTTTAAACTTTCAGTTTTGACATTGCCACGATTTTGAAAGTACTTAGTAGTGTATGAGTGTACACAGTCACAGTGTAGCCATCGCTGTCAAGTTTTTATTACAGACAATATTTGTCAAATGTCTGAATGTAGATAGTACTCAGGGGCGTAGCTGCCGTTAGGCTGTTTAGGCACGTGCCTACACATAATTTTTTCACAAATATTTTTTTTTTTCATTAAAAAAAAAATTTACAACGTTATATGTAGATGAACTCCAGTGAAGTTTTCACAACTCTAATTATCGAATGTCATGTGTACACTAGTCTCTCGTCCTTAGTGAATGGAATATTGGATATAATTGAATGGTTTTTTTTATGTGTGTACCTTATATAGAAACTATAGACTAGAACTTTGGTTCAGATCATTTCAATTCTATCAACAAAAACTTGAATGAACCTCAACTTAGACACATGAATTTTTAATTAGTTGTTGCTAGTTTTCAACTAGCTTTCCACTTTGTCTTCACCCGACTTGCCAATGTTGGTCGTCCGTTTGGTTGTGCAGGATGTATAAATACGTAGTCACGTCTGGTCAGAATGGGGACATTTAATCTTATGCCTAGTTGTAGAGAGAATGCCACTCTTTGAGGAGTTCGTAGCTGGTCTACTAAAAGGCAAAGTTTCTGCTCCTATCCAATAATCCCTCATTTTCCAATGCATGGCATTTTCAAATTTCCAGACCTTCGTCCTGTACAACACCTATTACAGGACTAAGCTCCCTGTTGTGTTTATTGTAAATAATCATTTTTTTTGTTTTTGTTCTAAACTTGCATACATATTTTACACTGGATGTTTAAAAATCAATCTATCAACTAGCTTCCAGTAGTTTTGAGTATTCTCAGATCTACGTGTAATGACCACAATTACTCAAATTCCTAAGCCGGTAGGGATTTTACAGTAGAGCGGGATATAAAGAAATACGAATTTCTTGAATTTTGTTACGTTAGTATGAACAGAACAGAACTTTTGCATTAGGCATCGACTATGTGTATATGTGTTTGTGTGGCTAGGGTGAAGGTTGAAGAATCAAAAGATTGATGGTTGATGTCTTTCTAGCCAAAAGGATAGTGTTATTATATAGTAATATCAGTGTTTACGTGCACGTGCCTATTTTTTTTTAATGAAGGATCGTCAGATCGTCAATATGTACTATCAACTAAGTTAAACGTATATATCGATCATAACGGAATAGATTTGAAAAATAACAAACAGGGTGTACTGCTTAGGGGACGACCATTTGATATTCTGGCCTGGGGGGGGGGGGGGGGGGGGGGGGGGGGGGGGGCAGGAGGATTTGTTTTTGATCGGTTATTTATTTTTGCAAACTAAGAGGACAGATTATTCATTTTCTGCACTATTGAAGCAAGATTTTTCATTTTCATTAAAGCAAGGGACTGATTATTCATTTTCACAACTGTATTTTTGATATTCGAAAAACATACAATTTTTTAAATGTTTTGTTTATAAATAATACATATAGTATAGTCAAGTCATTATGTAACATTTAATTAGATTAACCATCCCCCTCTACAGAAATGAATCTTTTAAATTCCCAACTGCATATACACATAGTATTAAGTTTAGTTATAACTAGGCACTTTTAAATGTTTTGGCAAACCTAGTATGCCGAGCGGATCGAGGCAAAAATTTTTTTGAAGTGTTTTGGAGCCACTGAAGGCCCAAGAAGCTATAGAACAAATGATGCAAAACCATGCTTTCTGGGTGTTCGGAAGACCCTTTCATAATCTGAAAATGAAGTTTTGTTTTAATAATTTTTTGACAATATTTTGGTCTCAAAGCAAAATGTATAAATTCAGTGTGAGACTGAAGTTTCTAGGGAAAACATCAAAAGACCAATGTGCATGATAAAGCAAAAATGGAATTCACATAGTTAAGCCTGTGGCTGCTGTTTTTTTTATTTAAACTCATGATCAAGTTCATAACAAAATTACTAGATTACAAAAGGAATGCAACACTAACAGAATAAAGAAGGGCAATCAATGAACAAAAGACAAATAAATAAGAAACATTGATCCCCAAAAATCAGGGCTATAAGTCTGAGGGAAAACAGAACTTTCTTCTTGCAAGGCCGTGAACACAATTTGATATGGAGACAAGCGTTTGGTTTTGAAATTTCCTACATGGAGTTACGGCCCTGTTAAAATAAAGGTGAGGTAAGGTTTTCTGAGACAATATACTTCAAGTTAAATGAAACCAATTTTCAGACATTTCAAGTATATTCAAATAATATTTATACTTTTGTTATTAAAAAATTTGGGAAGTGTTTCCCGATTTTTTTTGGGAAAAAAGATGAATTTATGAAGAATCTGGTGCCATCTCATATACTTTCGATTAGACCTGCTGAGTTATTTATTTTCTATACATTGCAAGTCAGGTAATTTATTTTCAAACTACCACAGAACAAACCATTTATTTTTGTGATTATCAAGGCTGAGTTATCTATTTTCAAAATCCTCCTG